>NC_133619.1:493993265-494276821 GCF_048593235.1 Sminthopsis crassicaudata
CAGAGGATAAAATAGGGTTTTAGCAAGAGAAGGGTTGCCAGGCATTGTTCCTCTTTCAAGATACCAGCCAGACTTCCCTGGAGGTAGAAGACATATGCGAATTGATCCAAGGGTGCCAGCAAGCGCAAACTGTTCAGAAAATAGCACCCCTACTGATATGCTACTCATTCTCTTCCTTATATAGTCAACTGTCCATTCTGTTTAATTCCATCATTAACCTAATTAACTGAGCCAGAAGTAAAAATAAGGGGATCAAGCTTCCTCAGTGGACCCAGTGAACAAGGAGAACTAGAATTCTCAAGAATTCAGGGAGAGAAGGATCTGGTTTGTATCAAGAACAATTCTTGATAGAATGGTAGAAGCATTTAGAACAGAACTTTGGACAGAGCTCTTAAAATGATAATAAGTAGCACTTGTACTTCACTTCCAGGTTTACAAAGTTTTACAAATATTTTATCTCATTTTATCCTCACAACAACCCTGACCCTGGGAGGTGACAGCTACTATTTATTAGCCTCATCACTACCTTGATTACCATCTCCCTTCAACTTCCTGTAGAGATAGTCCAGGACCCTGAACCCAAAAGCTTTTAGAATAGCCATAAATAGCCATACATCTAGTTCAGGAGCCTCAGAGAGCATCCTGGGAGGCAATTCCTGTGAAGATAAACCTGTAAACTGATCTTACAAGTGCTATGGCTCTAGATATTAAAGATCAAGAAAAGAAATTTTTAGCACTAAAATCCTGGGCATTGTCAAATAACTCAGGATCAGAAACTGATAGGGTTTTGATAATGAAAATACCATTAGAAAAGAAGCATCACCATCTGTTTTACCATTGCATCTTGAGGAGCATGGTACCTTTCCACCCAACTTGTAGCTACAATCTTCCATATGTATTTCTTCCCCATTGGAATGTGAACGTTCTGTGAAGCACTGTCTTTGTGCTATTGATATAAAAACAAAAGATCTCATTCCCTATTTTCAAGGACTTTGCATCTTATCTAGAGAAGCTTTTTAATACAAATCTTGGTTTGAACAAAATATACAATTACTTACAACATAATAAAATACTTTTGTTGGTCTCACAATGACTGGTCTGAGATGGTGAGCACTGATGACTTTCTATGAAAAGAAGTATAGGAGATGATAGGACAGCTAGATGGTACAGTGGAGTCAAAAAGGCCTGAATTCAAGTCTTGCCTGAAACACTTATTAGTTGTGTGTTCCTGAGCAAGTCATTTAAACATGTTTGTCTCAGTTTCCTCATGTGTAAAATTAGATAGTGAAAGAAATGGCAATCCATTCCAGTACCTTTGCCAAGAAAACCCCAGTGGGTTCACAAAGAATTGGACACATCTAAAATTACCAAACAACATAGGAAATAACGGGTAGGAGGAGTCATCTTCCTAAAGTTGTAACTGAAAGAAGCCCCAGATGCTCAGAGCACATCAACAAATGTGGGCATTATGGGAATAGTAACACCAATCTAACAGGGCCTTTGAAAACAAAAGATCACAATATACACACACTCACACAATGGGAAGCCAACTGTGATTGCCAAAATTTGTAGATCAAAGTCTGCCGAAAGGCTGCTATCTCAATTACACATAATACAGAGAGAATTGGTTCCAGAAACAAGGATCTTGTTGTAAGTATTGTTCCTATCTTACAGTGAGTGTTGCTTCCAGTTGCAATGACAGCTTTGGGGAGCAGAATGTGAGAAAGGAATGAACAAGGGTGGATAGCTAAGAGCAAGACATAAAACTGAGATCTGCGCTCCTCTCGGCCTAACTCAATGGATCAGGGTATCACTATGATCCACCCTGCCCAAAATTCTTTCCCCACTCCAGTTTTAATTATTCCCCAGATAATATGTCAATCCTCTATCCCTCTGCCTCTTGGAAGGATCATCTCTATTTTAAAAATCCCCACAAAGAGGTCAGTTTCACAGGTTCATTATCACACTATCTAAAGTATAATTGCCCTCGTTCTTGGTTAATTTCTTTTAATTCTATTTCAGATTTTTTATATTCCCTATATTTTAGTATCAGCTCATTTATTCTTGGTTTCTCCCTCTCAATCTGTCTTGATGAAAAAAAAAAAAAAAAAAAAAAAAGAATCATTCCCCAATCTGTATGTAAGAATCCTTTAAAGATTTTCTTAAAGGATCTTTGAAGTTGAAAAGAATTGGGTTAAATATTCCCACCCTTTTTACTTAGCTTCTCCTCTGCTCTATGTTCTTATTTGCCTTTTTGTGAGATGGACCATTACTGGGAACATGTACGAGACTTTGCATTACCCCAGGACTCCACTGTTGCAGAGGGACCGCGTGACAGTCTTTCCATATCACTTATTCCTTGCCTTCCTTCCAGCAATGTGAAAATCTGGGAATCATTTTCACTCCTTCCTGCTGGCTAGTCATTGCAATGAGGAGCAAGCCAAGATTCCGGCCAAGAGAGGAATGAGTTCATTTGCAACCTCAGGGTGAAAAGCACAGTCTTGCTGCACATTCAAAGCTAGTTAAGAGACAGGAAAGCAAAGACTCAGGGTAAATGGTCAATAGTCATCTCGGGAAAAAAAGGTTAATCATTGGCCTCAGGAGCCAGTGTGAAGGTTGAGGTCATTTGGTACACGTTCATCATTTTCAGCCACAAAGCCTGGTGAGCTATGCTAAAGGAACTGATGGCAGACAGAAAGCAGAAACATATGAAGGAAGGAATTGGCAATTATACAGAATGAAATGGAATATTTCCTGTTTTTGTTTGGAATTAAGCTGAACATCATTTCACTTTTTAATGGGTTTATATTTTGTCTATTTAATTAGATTAGAAACTACTCAAGGGCAAAACAACAAACAAACAAAAACTGTTTTATCATTTTTTTTTCTTATAATTCATCAAGAATCAGGAAAAAAAGTGTGTAAAGTACAATTGTTACAAAGCATCACCCTCTGTTTCAGGAAGATCTGACTTCAAGTATTGTCTTTGATACATATTATCTATGGGATTGTTCATGGGGAAATGTCCCCAGGAAATTCTATTATGGAAAGTGCCAGTTTATTTGCTACTCTACAACTGTGAAAGGAGTTAGAACACTGGGAAATCAGTGAAATCATAGGTTCAGAGAGCATCATCCTCTTCAGCTAAGTTTCTGAATAATGCCTTATATTCTCCCTCATTGCCAGAAAACACTCAATAGCAAACATTCAAATATTTGCTGATCTGATTTGCATTTCTTTCAGTAGATTATCCTTGTCTATCCCCCTCTGAAATAAGAATATGTAGCATGTACAGAAAGTAGAAAGTGAGGGAATATTCATTTATGAATCATAGAGTCTCCTCTTAGATTTATTGATTTGTTTATTTGTTTTTGCATTTCCACCAATCAAATAATTCTTTGCTTAGTGAAAGCCACTCCTTGATGAGATAGAGAATACTGAAAGACATAGCTGCAGCAATCTTCTAAGTGAGATTTCTTGGAGACTATACATATCTTTTCTGAAATCTTTTTAATGATGTTTTCATCAGGTCTTCGCAAGTCTGAGCCTTCTACATTTACAATTTATTTGGAAATCACTGTAGCATGTTGTTATTTTAAGTCATTTCGACTGTGTACAACTTTTTGCAACCCCATTTGGGGTTTTCTTAACGAAGATACTAGAGTGGTTTGCCATTTCCTTCTCCAGATTATTTTACAGATGAGGAACTGAGGCAAACAGGTTTAAGTGACCTGCCTGGCTAGTGTCAGAGGCCAGATGAAAAAGAAGTGAAAGATGAATCTTCCTGAAAATTGACCTTGCCCAATACATGCTATAAAGAACTTTGGCTTTTGATTCTCCCTGTCAATTATATCATATTTTATTTTTTACCTGATATTCATTGAAATGGTCAATGCATTAGACATCCTTCTTGCTTCAATATCCAATAGGTATTAGATCATTTGTATCTTTGGAAAGGCAGAAAGACAAAACATTTTTGACAAAATTTATCTCATTTGATCTTTACAACAACCCTGGCAGGTAAATGATATTATTTTCCTCATTTTACAATTAAAGAAAATGAAGTAAATAGAGATTAAATGGCTTGCCTAGTGTTACATAACTAAGTGACATATGAGGCTAACTTGGAATTTATATCTTGCTGACTTTAAGCCAAGAGGTTTATCTACTGTGCCACTAACTGCCTCTAACGGCTTCTTATAAGTGATAAGCTTTTGACTTAATAAGAACTTTGAGATATATTATCCTCGACATCTAACAGTCTCTCTATATTTCATTATGATTATCTATAAAATGAGTATAATATAAATCTTCCATATTTAGAAATTATAATTATAATAAATATAAATATAATATAATAAAATAATATAATCATAAGGTGTCAGAGTTGAAGGGAATCCAGAGTTCTTTTAGGCTGCCCTTGACTTGAATGAGAATACTTATAAGTAGGCATCTGGATTTTTAAGAAAATCAATGAGGAAAAGCAACTATTTCCCTGAGAACTGTCCATACCAATCCTCTCTAGGACATTTTCCCCTATATTGAACCCCAAACTGCATTTCTTAAACTTATTCCTTTTTTTTTTTTTTGGTCTTCTGGAATCAAATAGCACAAATCTGATGCCTATCTATAGGGTGGGATTTAAAATTATTGAGACCAACTATCAGACTTTCCTTATGTTTATCTCTTCTCTAGTTAAATAGCCCAAATTTCTTTAGCTGATTATCTCATGGTTTCATCTCAAATTATCTTGGAGAAACAAGTATCTGAAATGGGACCCAAATCTTCTTATGCCATATCCAAGACAGTAATAATAATTATTATGATGATTTATACTGCTTATGATTTTACTCAACCTCTTTTGAGGGGATTTAAATAAAGGTAGCCCTGCAATAAGTAGCTCTCCTGTTTTTATTTCTTTGATAATAACATGTCACATTTATATATATTTAAGGTTTGAAGGATAATTAAGTGGAGCAGTTGATAGAGTGTCAGCCCAAACATCAGGAAGGTGCATCTTCCTGAGTTCAAATCCAGTCTAAGACATACTGGGAAACTCATATAATCCTGTGTGCCTCAGTTTCCTTATTTGTAAAATGAGCTGGAGAAGGAAATGATAAACTATTTCAGTATGTTTGCCAAGAAAACCCCAAATTGGATCAGTAACAGTAGGACAAGAATTAAATGACTGAATAACAAAAAAGATTTGAAAAATACTTTACATACATACTCATTTGATCCTTACAACAGTTCTGGGAAGAAGATGATGTTACTATTCCCATGTTTTACATATATATATATATATATATATATATATATATATATATATATATATATATATATATATATATATATATATATATATATATATACACATATATATAGCAGTTGGTAGCTCAGTAAGAGAGCATTGGGCTAGACTCAGGAAAACATGAGTTTAAATTCAGGCTCCTCTAATTCCTAATTGTGTGACCTTGGGCAAGTCACTTGAACTCTGATAAAATGGATCCACTAAAGAAGGAAATGACAACTAACTCTAGCATTTTTCTAAAAAAAAAAAAAAACCAAAAAAAAACCTTAGATGGTACCACAATGGGTCAGACATGATTGGAATGACTGAACAACAACAAATCATGTGAAGACACTGAGGCAGAAGTAAGTTAAGTGATTTGTCATTGGTTACACAGTTAGCTAGTATCTGAGGTAGCACTTGTAATCAGAGGTTCCTAATTCCTTGCACAGAATTCTCTCCACTGTGCCATGTGGCAATCATTCTTCATATTAAATATTCTATGATGGAGGTTAAGAGAATTACTTTATATACATGAACACAAATATTAGGGTACAGGCACATCCTCTAAAGACTCACAAAATTTATCTTCAATACAATTTCAATGGCAAAAACTAGGCATGGACCCATATTTAACACCACATACTAAGATAAGATCAAAATGGGTCTAAGATTTAGGCATAAAAAATGAAATCATAAATAAATTAGAGGAACATGGGATAATTTACCTCTCAGACTTGTGGAGGAGGAAGGAATTTGTGTCCAAAGGAGAACTAGAGATCATTATTGATCACAAAATAGAAAATTTTGATTACACCAAATTAAAAAGTTTCTGCACAAACAAAACTAATGCAAACAAGATTAGAAGGGAAGTAACAAATTAGGAAAACATTTTTACAGTTAAAGGTTCTGATAAAGGCCTCATCTCCAAAATATGCAGAGAATTGACTCCAATTTATAAGAAATCAAGCCATTCTCCAATTGATAAATGGTCAAAGGATATGAACAGAAAATTTTCAGTTGATGAAATTAAAACTATTTCCACTCATATGAAAGAGTGTTCCAAATCACTATTGATCAGAGAAATGCAAATTAAGACAACTCTGAGATACCACTACACACCTGTCAGATTGGCTAAGATGACAGGAACAAATAATGATGAATGTTGGAGGGGCTGTGGGAAAACTGGGACATTGATGCATTGTTGGTGGAGTTGTGAAAGAATCCGACCATTCTGGAGAGCAATCTGGAATTATGCCCAAAAAGTTATCAAACTGTGCATACCCTTTGATCCAGCAGTGCTACTACTGGGCTTATATCCCAAAGAAATACTAAAGAGGGGAAAAGGACCTGTATGTGCCAAAATGTTTGTGGCAGCCCTTTATGTAGTGGCTAGAAGCTGGAAGATGAATGGATGCCCATCCATTGGAGAATGGTTGGGTAAATTATGGTATATGAATGTTATGGAATATTATTGTTCTGTAAGAAATGACCAACAGGAGGAATACAGAGAGGCTTGGAGAGACTTACATCAACTGATGCTGAGTGAAACGAGCAGAACTAGGGCATCATTATACACTTCAACAATGATACTGTACGAGGATGTATGCTGATGGAAGTGGATTTCTTCAACATAGAGAAGAGCTAATCCAATTACAATTGATCAATGATAGACAGAATCAGCTACATCCAGAAAAGGAATATTGGGAAATGAGTATAAACTGTGAGCATTTTTTTTTGTTTTTCTTCCCAGATTATTTTTACCTTCCGAATACAATTCTTCCTTTGCAACAACAACAACAACAAAATTCAGTTCTACACATATATATTGTACCTAGGATATACTATAAGATATTTAATATGTATGGGAATGCCTGCCATCTAGGGGAGGGGGTGGAGGGGAAAAATTCGGAACAGAAGGGAGTACAAGGGATAATGTTGTAAAAACATTACCTATGCATATGTACTGTCAAAAATGTTATAATTATAAAAATTAATAATAAAAAATACACTTTCAGTAGGAGAGAAGACAGCTGAAGTGAGAGGTACTTCATTCTGCCCCTCCATAATTTGGATCTTCTAATCTAGTCTTTTTTATTTGAAGGTCCTTTTTTCCTTTTTATCTTGGATATTATAGAAATATCTGTTAACATGTCACACTTATTTTGTTTTAATGATTCAATGTTATGTTTGCTTGACTGTGGGTAACAATCCAAGGGCTCTGATAAAGACCTCATTTTAAAAATATATAGAGAATTGAATAATTAAATGTATAAGAATACAAGCCATTCTTTAGTTGATAAATGGTGAAAGGATATTAATAAACAACTTTCAGATGAAAAAATTAAAGCCATTTGTAGTCATATGAAAAAAATACTCTAAATCACGATTAATTAGAGAAATGCAGATTAAGACAACACTGAGATACTACTACACAACTCTCAGATTGGCTAAGATGACAAGAAAAGATAATGATAAATTTTGGAAGTGATGTGGGAAAATTGGGACACTAATATGTTGTTGATGGAGTTGTGAACTGATCTAAGAATTCTGGTGAGCAGTTTGGAACTATGCCCAAAGAGCTATTAAATCACGCATACCCAGTGGTATCTCTACTGGGCCTATATTCCAAAGATATCATAAAAAAAGAAAAGAACCCACATGTGCAAAAATGTTTGTATCTACCCTTTTTGTAGTGACAAGGAACTGGAAAGTGAGTGCATGCCATCAGCTGAATAAGTTATGGTTTATGAATGTTATAGAATATTATTGTTCTATAGGAAATGATCAGCAAGATGATTTCAGAAAAGCCTGGAGAGATTGATGCTAAGTGAAGTGAATAGAACCAAGAAAACATTGTACACAACAACAAGATTATGGCTCCTTTCAACAAAGAGATGATTCAGACCAATTCCAATAGACAT
Source organism: Sminthopsis crassicaudata (assembly GCF_048593235.1). NCBI lineage: Eukaryota > Metazoa > Chordata > Mammalia > Dasyuromorphia > Dasyuridae > Sminthopsis > Sminthopsis crassicaudata. The sequence continues at coordinate 494,001,480 of NC_133619.1, forward strand.
ATGGAGAGAACCATCTGCACACAGAAAGAGAATTATGGGAACTGAATGTGCACTACAATATAGTAATTTCAACTTTTTTGTTGTTTGCTTGCTTTTTTTTTCTTTCTTATTTTTCCCCTTTTTGATCTGATTTTTCTTCTGCAGCATGATAATTGTGGAAATATGTTTAGAAGAATTGCACATATTTAATGTATATTGGATTACTTGATGTCTAGGGGAGAGGATGAAGGGAAGGGAGGGAGAAAAATTTATACCACAAGGTTTTGCAAGAGTGAATGCTGAAAGTTATCTTTGCATGAAAATAAAAAGCTATGATTTAAAAATACAGTTAGACTTGATTCATGTTGAGGGAGGAAAGTAGCACCCCATACTTTAGGTGTTTTCAAGCTGATGTTTTGGAAGCCCCTGTTTTGGGAAGCACCTCAGTGCTTCTAACATAGTGTGACCTTGATTTGCACTATAGTTCTTAATCAGGAAGGGTCCCTGATCCATTGAAACTCCAAGTGTTAGTGCTTCTAAGGCTTTCATCTCTTTTGTAATCAAAATTACTCCACTCTATCCTGCTTCTAAAACTTAGGAGTGGGCATAGGCAATGATACTGCTAAATAGCTTCCAGTCCTATGCCCAGCACTAACAGAGGAATCCCCTATTATATTGAACAATATATTATCTTCAGAGATCATTCTAAATCTTTTTCTAAGTTACAACTAAGAGTCTTATTCTATAATTTTAGTTGAAACTTTTCTCCCTAAGTTCATATTCCTATTTTTGTCCATACTGAAGCTCCCTCCATTAGTGCCTACTCTGATGTGGAAGACCCAGAGGCTCTCAAAGTCTACTCTAATTATTTAGTGACCCTGCCACATCCTACCAAAACAGAAAGGCTTTGACTAGTGTTTTGAAGACTGACTACATATCTTACTTCTTTGTTGTTGTTGCTATTGTTGTATTCCAACTCCTCATTACCTGATTTGAGGTTTTATTTACAAAAAATACTGGAATCTTTTGCCATTTCCTTCTCCAGCTCATTTTACAGAAGAGGAAACTGAGGCAAACAGGATTAAGTGACTTGTCTAATGTTACATAGCTAGGAAGTATTTGAGGCTTCATTTGAACTCAGGTCTTTCTAACATCAGGCCTGGTTCTCTATACTCTGAACCACTTAACTGCCCTACTTATTTCTGGACCTAAATAAAATTGGAAAAGTCTTTGACTAGAGAGTCACTTGGATGACATATAATGACTTTTTAAAAATTATAGGTATTCAAGAAACCATCCACTAAGGCATAGATAAGTTGGATTGGTAGAATTTGCATTGGTAGAAAGATCAAACATAATCTTGAAATCATGGACTTTTCTTTTTCTTAAGTATTGTAGCTTGCTCTTCCAGAGGCAGAGCCAAAATGGTGGAGACAACAGACATTTCTTTCTGACCTTCTCCTACAACCCTCAGACTAATTAGCAAATCCAGCCTCTGCATTAGCTCTGGACCTGCAGAACCAACAAATCTTGGGAGTGCAAATTATCAGCAGAAGATAATGTCAAAGATTTCCAGAAAAGGTCTGTTTCAAATAGAAATGGGAGGGAGGCAGCCAAGCAGAAGCAGCTGAGCACAAATGCCAACACAGACAGCACAGAGTTCTGGGGCAGTGTGGACTCCTGGTGGAGGAGAATCTATGAAGCGAATCCACATGAATCTACAGCAGTGTTGGTCACTCTTCCCTGGTCGCAAGCCAATAGATCAGCAGAGAAGTTATAAAACATCCAAAACAAACACAAACGCCAGAATCTCATAGGACCTGTCCATGCCCATCCAGCACCAGGAGTGAGTCTAGGAGAGATAATCTAAGGATTATTGGACTCCCTGAAATACATGATGAAAAAAGATCCTAGACACTATTTTTCAGGAAATCATTAAAGAGAACTTCCTGGATATCATATAATCAAAAGGTAAAATAACCATTGAAAGAAATCACCAAACATTCTTGAAAGAAACCCAAAATTAAAACCCCAAGGAATATTGTGGCTAAATTTCAGAACTGTCAGACGAAGGAAAAAATGTTAAAACCAGCCAGAAATAAACAATGCAAATACTGAGGAGTCACAATAAGGATTACTCAGGACCTAGCAGCTTCCATTTTAAAAGCCATTTTAAAGCCATATATATTCTATGAAAAGGTGCTCTAAATCACTATTAATTAGAGAAATGCAAATTAAAACATCAGTTGAGGAATGGTTGAATAAGTTACATTATATGAAAGTAATGGATATTATTGTTCTACAAAAATGATGAATAAGCTGATTTTTAAAAGACCGGAAAGATTTACATGAATTGATGCTGAGTGAAACAAACAGAACCAGGACTACATTGTACACAATAACACCAAGAATGTGCTATGATCAACTATGAAAGACTTGATTCTTCTTAGTGGTTCAGTGATCCAAGGCAATCCCAATAGACTTTGAATAGAAAATGCCATCTACATCTAAAAAAGACTGAAAATATATAAACACATGCTACATTTGTTTCTTATTTCTTTTTTTTCTCTCTTCCATGTTTTTTCCCTTTTGTTTTGATTTTTCTCTCCCAGCTTTATTCATAAAGCAATAGTATTAAAATGAATAAATGAATATTTTTAAAATACCCAAACCAACAGAACAATAAATAAAATAGATAAGATCTCAATCTAAAAAATTAATCATCATAAATGAATTGATAAAGTAGACAAATGAGTTCCAGTAAATATTTAAAGATAAATAATATACCCATGCTACAGAATATATCATAAAAAATAGAATCATACAGTATTCTTCAAAATTCCTTTTATAAAATAAATAAAATTCCAAACCAAGGATAACAGAGAAAGACATCATTAGAACAATTTTTCTCAGTAATATAGATGTTAATATTAGGAATAAAATTATTTCACAAATACTATAGCAATATATACAAAAAATATTTTACTATCACCAATTTGGATCCATACCAATGGCAAAAAATGGGGCCAACATTAAACAATGAGCATATTTAACCATGGAAACCACAAAAATACAAGAAACCACATGATTATTTCAATATATATACAAAAGCCTTTGAAAAAATAGATCATTCATTCAGATTTAAAAAGAAAAATAACTTAAAACCTTAGGTATGAAAGTGTTCTTTATTAAAATGATCAAAATCAGATAGCTAAAACAAAATTTTAACATAAATTGAAAAGAGAAATATTAGGTTTAGCAGAACAAATAGGATAAATCAAGGGTGTTCTTTTCACCACTTTCATTATAGCTCTAGAAAGATAAGGTTTAGCAAAAAGATAAGAAAACAAAATACACGCTATAAATATTAACATGATATAAAATTAGCCCTATTTGCAAATTACATATCTTATACTTAGAGACCCCTGAGAATCAGTGAACAAATTAATTGAGATTATTAATAGTTTCAGTAAACTCACAAGAAATAAAAGATATCCACAAAAATCATTGCATTTATATGTTGTAAAATCTGAGAAGAAACAGTAAGAGAAATTCCATTCAGCTAAAAATTTCTTTAAATTCTGAAGTTTAACTTGTAAACACATTCAAGTGTTCATACACATAAACCCACACTTTATGTAACTATTGAGCACTCTTTGCAGAAATAAAGTGAGACTAAAATAAATGGAGAGATAACCACCAGTCATAATTTGATCCTGGCATTGGCATACACTTAATACAGCCAAAATTAATTAGGGAGGAAGTGCTAAAAACCAATCAAATTGTAGAAGGAATTCTCTCTAGAATTAGACAAAAATAATAAGATGCATTTGGAGAAATTAAAGTTAGGATCTCAAAGGGAATACTAAGAAAATTTTAGCAAAGTAGGTACAGCTTTAGCTGACCTCAGTCTACATTGAAAAACCATGGTTATCAAAACTATTTGTTAGTGGTTCAAAACAAAACAAAATAAAAAAAAGGAAGAATCCAATAATCTAGATAAGTAAGAATTCTATACTTCAATGTTTGGTAAACCCCAAAATATAAGTTATTAGTCCAGGGATTCCATTTTAGATTAGAACTACTGGGAAACTGGAAAGCAGTTTTTCTAAAATTAGATTTAGACCAGCTTCTCAAATGGTTTGAAATAAAGTTTGAAATATGATACATGATCTGAGTATTAAAGATCATACAGATGCTTCAAAAAGTGTTAAAGAAGATAATCTATGACTAGGAAGAAAATTCTTAAGATACAGAGGAGATCACTAAAATAAAGTATATAATTTTTGCTTCATGAACTTGAAAAGCTTTTGTGCTATCCAAATGATAGGGCAAATAGGATAAGAAGAAATAGTTAATTGGGAAAATATTAAATATTTCTCATATAGATGTGATTCACAGATACAAAAGACAAAAAACTCATGCAGATTGAAAAGTAATCAAGGCAATGAACAAACAGCTTTCAAAATAATAATTGGAAACTTTTGGTGATCATAAGAAAAATTGTTCATTGACTTATGAAAAAGCCACAAATCAAAAGAACCCTCTTCTATCTCATGCCTTGCAAGTTGTCAGAGATAAAAGATGCATGTTTAGGTGGATTGATTTTTTTTAGTTATGTGGCAGCACTAGTGGAGGTGGGAATGGAGGTGGAGAGGATGTCTTGAAAAATTTAGGTTATGGAAAACAGAAGATATCAATTATTCTTTAAAAGATCACTCAGGATTGTGGGAGGAGAAAGAAGGTAGTGGAAAAAAGGCATTTTTCACAACTATAGCTAGAAGGAGAGTTCTTAATCTCATAGGAAATAGAGATCCAAAAAGACCATTTGGATCATCTAAAATTAGAAAGCATTTGCATAGAGAAAATAAATTTAGAGTTAGAAAAGTGACAATAAAGTGATATAATATTTCTACAATCACTGATAAAAAACATTCAGAATGACATACACATGTAAGACCAAGAGCTGTTCCCCAATAGATACATAGACAAAGAATAGAAATGATTTAAAAATATTTTCAAACAATAAATGAACATTTGAAAGCGTACTCCAAATCACTAATGGTGAGAAATTGAAAAAAAATTCAAATTAAAAAATTAAAAGAATATGAAATTTCACTTTGTGGGTATCTGAAACTGGCTTGGTGGATCCTATTTAGTTTTCAATGTAGCCATTTATACTTCAGTAATTGGTAAAACTATAAATCAAGGTTTAATTAATTGTTCTGTTGATTATCCTGAAGAAAGTCAAGGAAAAATGCTAATAATGCTGATGAATCTTAAAAATGCATATGCATCTGTATATATATATATACAAATAAATCTACATATATATGTATATATACATGTACATAGATGTGTGGGTTTATATATGTGGGTGGATTTGTATTTATGTTAAAGAGAGGAAAAGCTGATTGTTATGCATTTACCAGCATACCCCTTTCTCCCAATAAGCAAATGATCAAATATAGGGAGGGAAAAGGCAAATAAATAAAGAAAGAAAGAAAATAAAAATAAAAGAAGAAGAAAGATAGGATCTTAATGGAGAGATAATGGAAAGACAAGCTCATTAACACATTTTGCATTAAATTGTGAATTGGTACATTTTCTCCCCTGAATATCAGTTTAAAATTATTCAAGAAAAATAACTAAGCTCCCTGAAACTAAAATAATAATAATAAGAAAAAAAAAGTAATTAAGTTGCCCATATTCTTGGACCTATGATTCAGAAAATATATATATATATATATATATGTTCAAAGATACAATAAAATTCAATATTTATAGTACTATTTTTTTAGTTTCATAGAAATGGAAGCAAAGTAGATGCCTATTGAAAAGCTTTATATTATTTAACATTTTGGGGACTACCTGACATCTAAGGGGTGGAAAGAAGGAGGGGAAAAGTTGGAGCAGAAGTTTTGCCAGGATCAATGTTGAAAAATTACCCATGCATATGTTTATCAATAAAAAGCTATAATAAAAAAAGAAAAGCATTATGTTGTTTCAATGCAATGATCATAATGAAAAGAAATTATCATAATATAAAGATAAAAGTCACCAATAAAATAACAGAAGTTAAAACAGTATATTCATGTCACCCATTACTAATGTCACATCTTGTTCAGTAAACAAGAAAATAAAAAGTCTTACTCAATATTTTTATATCATACTGAAGAGGAGATGACCTACATTAAGCATAAACTTTGTCAAAAAACAAAACAAAACAAAAATGTGCACTAAATACTTGAGAGACAAACATGAACGATATAATAGTCCCTGCTCTTGAGTAATTTATACTCAATTGTCAAGATGCAAAGACCCAAAGGGTTTTTTAGGTAGGTGTAAATTCTGTTCCACCTTCTTACTTAGATTTAGATTTGTATCAAATATTTAACAGTTAAGATGGGTTATGGGAATGAGAAAGTCATATTAGGTAACTTAAATCAGTAGTTGAAATATCTTAACAAACTAATAATGGCCTATTAACAATTTGTCTATTGAGACAAAATTTAATAAGGATAAATTTAGGGTTCCATACTGTATTAAAAAACAAAAACAAAAACAAAAAACACAAGAGGGGGAAGACAAAGCTAGGCAACAATATTGTAAAGATCTGAAGATTTTGACAAATAGCAAAATGGAGTATGAAAACAACTAAGAGGCACAGTGGATAGAGTGCCAGGCTTAAAGGCAGAAAGGCTCATCTTTATGAGTTCAAATCTGATCTCAGACACTACTTTTGTGACCCTGGGGAGTACGTCATTAACCCTATTTGCCTCAGTTTCCACCTCTGTAAAATGAACTGGAGAAGGAGATGGCAAACCTCTTCTGTATCCTTGGCATAAAAACCCAAAATAAGATTACAAAGAGTTGGACATGACTAAAAGAAACTGAAATAAAGAAAGTATGAGTCAAGTATATGTGGTAGTACAGAACATTAATACTGTCATAGGATATGGGTTCATATTTGTATGATTGGTTAGCTGTTGTCTTTTGTTTTTTGAAGAGGACCAAAATAACATTACTAGGTTAGAGTCATATTACAGCATGTCTGACTGTGGCTAATCAGACCACTACAACACAGAATGCTCTACTACAAGTTGGGAACAAACAGTTCATGTTAACATTTGGGATAACTTCTCTAAATTTGTACTTCTCACTTTAATTCAATTCTGCTTTGCTCATAGAATTCAACATCTTTTCTGATGAGGTCATGCAATGCTGGAAAATCCAATGCCAGTGTCTCCCATGTCACACAATCAGTTCCAAAGTTCTTAAAGGAGACCTTGAGAATGTCCCTGTATTGCTTTATCTGACTACCTTGTAAGTCCTTGCCCTATGTGAGTTCTCCATAAAGTAGTCTTTTTGGACAAGTATATGTTTAGCATTCAGACAACAAAGCCAGCCCATTGCAGTTGCACTCTCTATAGTAGAGTTTGAATGCTTAGTAGTTTGCTTTGCAAAAGGACCTCCATGTCTAGTATCTTATCCTATTGGGTGATCTTCAGAATCTTCCAAAGACAACTCAAAGAGAAATGATTCAGTTATCTGATGTGGCATTAGTAGACTGTCTAGGTTTCATAGATATACAACAATGAGGTCAGCACAAAGGCTTTGTAGGTATTTAGTGTAGTAGTCAGTTTAACACCTTTCTCTCCCACATTTTCCTTCAGAGTCTCCCAAACACTGATCTAGTTCTGATAATTCATGCATGGATCAATCTCATTATCAACGTGTACATCCCTGGAAAGTAGACTGCCAAAATAAATGAACTTATCCACAGCATTCAGAACTTCTTCATTTGCTGTAAATGATAATTCCACATATGTATGGTATAGTGCTGGAGAACCTGTGGGTTTTTTTTTTTGGTGATAATTGTTAGTCCAAAATTACCACAACCGACAGAGGATTGATCCATACTTTGCTGCATCTCTGCTTCAGAGGTTTCCTTGAATGCACCATCATCAGCAAACAAAAAATCATGCATCAATTCTTCCTCCACTTTAGTCTTAGCTTCAACTTTTCAAGTTGAAGAATTTATGATCTGTACAGTACTTGACCTTGATGCCATGTTTGTCTCCATGGAAGATGTTTAACAAGATGACTGAAAACATCATGCTAAAAACCATGGAAGCAAGCACACAACCTTGTTTCACTCCATTGGTGATTAGGAAAGCATAAGAGCATCAGCCATTATCCAAAACCCCAAGCAAGCATGCTGTTGTGAAACTGATGAACTCTTAGCAAGCAAATTTTGAATAATTCTCCATAAGATACTGGCAGTATCAAAGGCCTTGGTGAGATCTACAACTGTTGTATACAAACCTTTTGGTATTTCTCCTGGAGTTGTCAGGCAGCAAAAATCATATCAGCTAATCCTCAACCCTTTCTGAAGCCACACTAGCTCTCAGGTAGATGACCATCTTCAAGGTGAAGGATAAGCCTATTAAGGAGGAATCTGGAAAAAAATCTTGCCAGCAACAACCAAAAGTGAGATGCCCCTTCCCCATGATTACAATCAAATCTCTATTTGGACAATCTATATCCTTTATCTTATAGAGATAGATAGAGGAGACATCCTTGAACTCCTAAAGGGATAACCTCCTCTTGCCATATATTTTGGAAAATCTCAATCATTTTTTATATGAGAAAAGGATCCACTACCTTGTAAATGTTAGTTGGAATTGAAATAGCATCAGGTGCTTTGCCACATGAAAGCACCCTAATGGCATTAAAAACTTCTTCTTTAGTTGTAACTTCAGCTAGGGAAGGATTGATTTCAACCCGAAGTAAACAGTCAATGGCTTCAGCATTGTTTGATAATAGTCTGCTGAAAAGATTATGGAAGTGTTAGCCCATGTCTCTAGGATTGTATATTTAGGTCATTAACCCATACAGTTCCACAAGCTCTGAGTAGTTGATGTTCTTTGGCTCCAAAATAAAGTGCTTTGGTCGTTACTATTAACATAAAATTGAATTTCAATTGCCTTCTTACTAAACCAAGACTCTTACATCTCTCTGAGTTTTACTTTTAGTGTAATTAAATGTTACCTTCTTAGAAATGGATGAATTATCCTGCTGGTAAACCTATGGAGTTCTCGTTTTTCATTTAGTAGTTATTAAATTTCTCCATCATTTTCATCAAATCAGTCTTGATGTTTGCAAGTGTCCTGACCCAGATGAGCAAATGCAGAGCTGTACACCAAATCATTGAAGGCTGTCCACTCCTTTCCGCTCCATTTGTTGCCAACTGCATCTTGGTTCAACTTTCCCTCCAAGTTAGCAACAAACTTTTCCAGCTCAGAGAAACTTTAATCTGTTGACATGAATTCTAATAGTCATTTTATCTTGGGCTGCTGTTGCTGAATGCAAACATTTAACTTGAAGAGAATATGTCAAAAAAAAGAATTAAATCAGGATATAAAAAAATAAAGGAATAGTTAACCTCCTTGAAACATATCATTTATAATAATATCCTGATTTTTTTCTAATATTTAACATTGTATATTCAGCAAACTTTCTTCTGATTAATAAAAATTGTTTGTTGAAAAAAAAAAAGAGAATATGTCTATGATCAGTCCAGCACTTTGCACCACACATTGCATCCATTACACACATTTTGTCTATCTCTTCTCTTTATAATCACATAATCTATTAAATGCCTTGTTTGTTTTGAGGGCACATCCATGAAGTTTTACTGAGTTCAGGTAAATGGAAGATAGTATTGATATTGAGAAGGTCATGAGATGCAAAAATCTTCATGAGTAATTAACCATTGCTGTTGCTGTTTCCAACTGCATTTCTCCCAAGCACTATCTGCCACATCTGATGGTCTATGCCTGCTCCAGTACTAAAATCACCCAGATTTATAAGCTTATCCTCTTTTGGCATATTGATGTTGATGATAAAGAATCTTGGGGTCTTCATAAAATGTGCCTTTGACATCTTCAGAGTTCATCATTGTGAGAGGTAGGCCCTGATGATAGTGGTGTTTCCTGCAAGTGTCAAGCACGTTGTCATGAGCCTATTATTTATTCCTTTTGGTAGGCGTACAAGTTTGTTGACTAGATTAGTTTTGATTGCAAAACTTACACCAGATTCATAGCACTCCTTTTCATTGCGGCCACTCCAGGAAAATATGTGTCCAGCTCTGACTTCATTAAGCTGGTCTTCACTCAGAGTTGCTATTTGCATAGCATTTGCTAAGCTCTCTCACAATAAGGCCTGTTTGTCTTTCAGTTCTACAGGAACTTTTTGGGGTTGTTTATAAGTGTGTGCATATTTCATGTATTGATGGTGAGTGAAATCATCTTTGCAGAAGGTTTTGTACATTCTTTTGTGTTTTGACCACATGGTGGGATCCCCATCTACCACATCAATCACATAAGTGATGAGTAAAGAAGACAATTTTTAGGGCACCTTTTCTATCACCTTCCTCTCAAACAACCATGAGGCTGCTAAATCCCACTGTTGCTCCTAGGGAGAAGACAACTCTATGACTTGGGCTGCCTGTGTATAAGATTGTGATTACAGCTCCTAATCTCCACACCTGCTGCTTCATTACTTGTCTGTTTCGATAGGACTTTGAGATGTATGAAATGATAAAAGAGTATGAGTCACGTCTTTGTGCATAAATTGGATTTAAGTGAGGTATAGAGTTACACAAAATCACTGATCTCACTTTTCTAGAATCATCACTGTCCAGTGGCAGGACAGAGTCCAGACAAGTGGTGGTGGCTCCAGACACAGTAGATGACTAGTGTCTTTGATGTCTCACCAAGTTCTAAACTCTCCATAGCACCTTCATGGCCATTGGAACATGTTGCTTTCATCTGTCCGTTCCATGCTTCACCTACTTGGGATAAGACATCCCTTTAACTCATCAATGGTTTTGAAACACTTGTTACCTTCAACCTGGTTTAGTTTGCTGCTGAAACAGTTTACAGGAGTATAGCTGCTCTGAATGCTGCAATTTATTGGAGCCACAAGTGAGAGTTAGGTGGATCAGGTAAACAGCAAAAGTGGAAAACAGCTTTGAAAAGGGTACTTAGCAGCTCACATGCCAGAGATACTAATCTTTCCTGATTACACCCTGTACTCTACTTTGTATATATGCTTACACACATATATTTGGATGTTTATGTATACAAGGTACACATGGATATACAAATATGTATGCTTGTCCATGTACATGTGTTTATACATACATGTAAGTCAACTGGATGCTTTCCTCTATCAACTTTGAGATACTATGATTCACAGATTGGACTGGCACTGAATCTTTTGACTTCTGTGTTTCCATCTATTTAGTCATCTAAGAACAGAGAGGGAGGTAGGTTGTGAAAATGAGTAGAAAATAAAATTTCAAGGATCACTGGGGTCAGACCATTAGACAGAGAGAATCTGAGCAAGGTGCTAGTGAGGAAGAGATGGGAACTCAGAGAGGTAATACAACTTGGGATAGAGTGTTTCAGAAGCATTCAGAAGGCAGTATTTTACATTGGATTAGTCTTAAAAGTCTTAATAAATAAATTATTAGAGATCACACTAGCCTCAATTTTTTTTTTCCCAGGGAAATTCAAGCCAATGTAGAATTTCAAAGTTCCAAAAATATTAGCTACAGTTTCTGTCGGCAAATGGGGCAAGAATTGGGCTTGGTTTTGGTCTGACACGAACTGATTTTTCCTGCCTGCCATGGAGTCAGATAGCAAATACACTGGGGTGGTTTTAAAAATCCAGAAAGGTGGCTGGGCTGCATTAACATAGGAATGAAAAATAACCCAGAAAATGCTATTTATTGTAAAAATTGCTGGCATGCTTAGTGCTGCTTTGATCATCCTGCCTCAAAGAAAGTAGAGCTGACAAAGTGAAGGTTCAGAAAAGGGCAGCAGAAATGATCAGAGGCATAAAGGGTGAAAGGAGGTCTCTATCCCTGGAAGGAAAGAAACAATTGAGCTTTTTTTTCTTTCTTTCCTTTTTTGGGGGTTTAATACAGATATATTAGATAATGAATGGTGAGTAGCAGCCATTCAGGTGCTGCCCTCTCACCTGTCCCAAACCATAAGAATAAAGAGGAATTTAAAAGGACTGAAAATAGATAAGAGGCTATCACATGTTCTGAAGCCACAACCTGGGGGGATTTACTGCCTTGGAGGCATTTTTGAAGCAAACAATTGAATGGATTTCTAAGAGGATCAGACATTACTGAAAATGTCAGATAGTAAACCACTCTCCAATGCTGTTCACTGAGCAACAGAAGGAATGGAATTGTGCTAGACACTAAAGAATGTTTGTCCCTGCCTTCAAGGGAAATGGAGGCAAAGCATCATTTGGTCTCAACTTTGTTAGGAAGGGAATTAAAGAAAGGGAAGAAAATTAACATTTGTATTGTGCATACTATGTGATGAGCAATGTATTAAGCATTTTACCACCATTATTTTATTTGATTCTCAAACAATTCCACAAGGTACATACAATATTATTCCCATTTTACAGATGAGTAAAAGGAAGTAAATAGAGGTTGTGATTTATCCAGGGTCACATAATTAATATTTAAGATTAAATCTGAATTCCGTGCTTACAGCTCTATTTACTATGTGACCCACCTGCCTCCTTCTAGTGTTTTTTTTAATTGTTATTATTTTTTTATTAATTTTTATAAGTATAACATTTTCTTTGACAGTACATATGCATAGGTAATTTTTTTTTTTACAACATTATCCCTTGTACTTCCTTCTGTTCCGAGTTTTTCCCCTCCTTCCCTCCACTCCCTCCCCTAGATGGCAGGCATGCCTCCTTCTATTGTACCCTCACTTTATTATTTCTCCTGGGCATAAGAGATCATGAACTATATATTTGCTACAGTTATGTATGTACATATTCCTTTGCTGGATTCTTGAGTTGTAAGAAGTGATGGATGGATGACATCTTATATAAACTTTGTTCCTTTCCAAAAATTTAGTATAGTTCTTTACACAAAATGTCACTTAATAAATGTTTGTTGTTAGATGGGGCTTGTCCCCAACAGGTTGGCCCTGAAAGGAGGTAGACTGTGTCTGAAGATGAGGTGGGTGAGGGTGGGAAGGGAAGGAGGACAATTACATTGATATTGCCATTCTGCAAAACTCTAGTAGCCTGAAGAAATATGTAGTTAATGCAGCAAATCACATTTTCAGTATTTATTAAGATTATGATTTGCTTAGAGATGTTAAAGGCTCAAATGAACATATATGGCTGAACAGTAAACATTCACATCTGTATGGGAGCAACCTGATAAACCCTATAGGGCAAATACTTTGAGTTGTACAAGATTATTGTTAATATCATACACAACATTCAGAATCAGTCTAATCTTTGAAAAGGTAGCTTAAAGATTCATTTATGACTTCCAACTTATTGAACACCTTGATTGAAGCTAGTCAAGGCAATCCCAAAGGAAATGAAAATGGGAACATAAAGATACTCAGCATCTTGTAGTCAACAAGGAGAGGTGAAAGAAGAAATGATGCTCAGAATTACAGAGCAAGCACACAGATTCATTTTTAATGGAGCTAGGAAGGGGGCCAGACACTTTGGAATTATTTTGGGATAATGTAAGAAGGTTATTAAACTCTTTTTATTCTTCAGCCCAGTGATTTTATTATGTGTATGTACAGGCATATTTTGGAGATATTGTGGTTATGGTTCTCAACCACTGCAATAAAGCAAGTCACATGAAATTTTTTGGTTTCCCAGTGCCTATAAAAGCTACATTTATACTATGCTGTAATCTGTTAAGTGTGTAATAGCATTATATCTAAAAAGCAATAATGTGCATATTTTAATTAAAATAGTTTGTTACTGAAAAATGCTAACCATCATCTTAGTTTTTAGCAAGTTGTATTATTATTTTTTTTTTTTTTTTTGCTTCAATGTTGATGGCTGTTGACTGATCAGGGCAGTTGTTGCTGAAAGTTGGGGTAACTATGACAATTTCCTAAAAGATGACAACAATGACATTTGGCACATGGATTGAAAGGATGCTGTCTGATGGCATTTAACCCCCAGTAGAGTTTCTTTCAAAACTTGAGTCAATCTTCCTGCTGCTTTAATAGAATGCTTATGTCCCATGGAAATATTGTAGGAAAAATGAACTTGAGGGCAAATGATGAGGATGAATGCAAAAGGATAAAGTTCTATAAAAATAATACAAAGATGGCCAAAGTCCACTATATGCTGAAGTTTTCAATAAATTCAAAATATAATTTAAAAGGACTTATAAGAAATTTGGAGGCAAGAAAGTAATTAAGGAAGCGAAAAAAACCCTACTTAGCCTTGTTACAATGATGATAATGGACAATGACCAGGAGACAATACTCCTCAAATTTACTCTGCTTTTACTTTATTTTACAAGGAAAATGGTCTTTATACTGAATAGGATAGAAAAAAAAAATCATTAACTAAGTCTACTTCCTTCCAATCAGTGTCTTCTCTTTTCATCTTTTTTCCAATATATCCTTCATACAAATGGGAAAATAATATTCCTAAGTTATGCTTCTGGTTATGTCTCTTTACTGCTTAGAAGCTTCCAATGGCCTATAAGACAAAACATAAACTACTAGAAGTCCTCTATAGTATCAATCCTACATACTTCTCTAACTTTATTTTACACTAAACTCTTTTGCCAGTTCAACATTTCATTCCTATAGTCCCCTACATTGCCATTCTAATCTCCAACTTTTGTGAATTTACATAAAAATAATTTTTTATGCCTATGGAGCATCCTGAGAGCATCTTTGCTCTTAGAACACTTGTATTATTTTAAGTTTTAATTCAGGGATCTCCTTCTCTGTGAAAGATTGTCTGATCCTTAGTGTTCTCACGGTCACCAATTTTCTTTTCAAGATACTATTTTGTGTGCATATTGTACTCTTTTAGTAGAATATAAGCTCTTTGAGGACTGGCACTATTGAGTTTTTGTCTCATTTTTCATAATACTTAAAGCAGTGTCTTACATACAGTATTATCTTGGATAAATGGATTTCAACTAAATTCAACAAAAAAGACAATAAAGAGATAGGATTCAGCCGATAGCTGATAGCTATGGATCAAAGAATAGGCAAGGTTAGTATACCACTGCCATAAAAAATTTAACAATATCCACTTCTCCTCTTTATAGTCTGTTCTCCCAAACCTCTATTGATTCCTCAAATTGAAGCATGTCTCTGAATTCTCTATCTTATCAGAGATGAATAATGTAGGAATTCTGATTTACAATCTATTTGTTGTAGATACAAAATTATGGAACATGCCTTCTTTCTAAATAAAGAAGCCCCCCACCCCTCTTTTATCAGGTTCTACTAATTGTTCTGTATCATCAGTATGCACAAATCTATTCACCCTTACAAAGCATCAATTCAACAAAAAGTAAAGAAAAAAATCTGTTGATGTGAGAGCAAAATTACAGGCAGAGAATTTTGAAAAATAATGACAAAAAAAGTTTAGTGGGACTGGAAATGGGCAAATGTCTTTTTTTTTTTTTAAAGGAAGAAAGTAGATATATAAATATATGTGTTATTATAATTATAAAATAAAGGAACTTTACTACATGGCCTCTCAACTTTTCTTGCTCTAAATCTATAATCCTATGATCATGAAAGGACATTATATAAGCTTGGTTTCCATTCTTGGCAAAATTATAAAATAAAGCATAAAAGGGATGATTTAAAAACAATTAGAAAATGATAAGGAGAAATTTAGTGACAGGATAAATCTATTAAGAGTAAGCCAGGAAAACCTGGATAGGTGCATGGGGAAAATTTTCTTAAAGGTTTGGCTATAAACCTTAAACCATATACTACTACAACAAAGTAGCTAGATCAGTCATCCAAAAAGACTTTTTAAATTATTATAGTAAATGAAGCAGCATAGCTTGGACAAGTTACTTGATCTCAATAAGTTTCAGAGTTCTCATTTGTAAAATGAGGATCTTGTATCAATGACCACTAAGTTCCTTATGGTTCTGCATCTAAGATATTGTCTCTCTGGAGACAAATGGAAGGATTTAGCTAATTTAGAAGAGATTCTGTACTTTAAGGGCAGCTGGGTGGTACCATAGTTCACAGGATGTTAGAGTTAGGAAGACATCTTTTTGAGTTCAAATCTGCCTTCAAACACTTACTAGCTTAGGATCCTGGGAAACTCACTTAAGTTTGTTTGCCTCAGTTTCCTCATATGTAAAATGTGATGGAGAAGGAAATGGCAAATCACTACAGTATCATTGCCAGGAAACCCCCAATGAAGTCAAGAAGAGTTGGACATAACTGAAAATAACTGAATAACAGCAACAAAAGCACAATAAAATAACATCTCCAACTAAAGGAAAATTAACAGATTGGGGAAAACATTAGAACTAAATATGTCAAATAAAGAAATGATTTTCAGAAACCATAGGAGACTAATGCAAAGCTATATGATTAGTAAGATATACTCCCCCAGAGAAATAGTGATTCAATGATATAAATAATTTATGCTAGAAGAAATGGAAGCTATTAGTCACTTTATGTAAATATGCTCAAATCTTCTAATAATCAAAGAAGAGGAAATAAAAGACAACCTCAAAATGCTATATCCATTAGAATGACCAAAAACATAGCCAAAATCTCTACAAAATCCATCACTAATAAGGCTATAGGTGTAGATAAACTGATGTTAATGATGCAAAAAAAAAAAAAAAAAAAAAAAAAAAAAAAAAAAAGGAAGACAAAGAAAATGGAAAGTAAAAATGGAAATAAGATCAGAGGAAGGGGAAAGAAAGAAAAAGAAGAAAAGCACTCAATAGTGATGGAATTTCAGGCAGCCTGGAAAAGGGAGACAGAATAGACACTTTTCTTTACTCTTTACTATTGGTTCATTTGGTTCTGCCATGATAAAAGCCAGTAGTTTAAACAAGTTTCCCCCTTTTTATGTACATTTGTCTTTAGTAACGTTTTTCACGTTTATATGAAAATTTTCCAAATCATGCTGGACAACTACAAATAAATCATGGGGTCAACTATTTGAAGGCTTTCAAGCTTGATTTTGATTTCTGGCAAGATTTTAGAACTTATTATGAATGGGATGGTTTGAACATCATGACCTCTCTTCCTCTTCTCTCTAGGCTCACCTCTGTAAATTGTTCTTTTTTTCCCACTAGAACTATGCCTATCAGATATTCACAATTCACAAGGATTTAACAATAGCTCCTAAAATTCAGATATCAATCCATGGAGACTGATAGTAGGACTAAGTCACAAAAATTCTCTGACTGGTTACCAAGGCAAGGGATGTCTCCCTTCCCAAGCAACCACAACTCAAATCCAACTCTATTATAAATCTAGAATTGACCCCATGGAATCTGGATCTGGAAGTTTCCAATCCCTACCTTCAAAAACTCAGGAATCTAAAAACATACATGCTCCCAATCTTCTTCAATATGACTGTCCTAGTCACTCATCCTAACCCTAACACTGTCCTGGTTCCACACAACTTTGTCACTGTGTAACATCTCTTTCTTCCACAGTTACACAAAATTAATATAAATGATCTGTCCTCCACACACTCAGACTTTGTTGGAAGTCTTGTCATTAATATCCTGAGACTGGCTTATAATTTCATACCTACTTCACAGATAACCAGTATCAGAAAGTCTTCTTTATAGCCTAGGGTAGAGAGAGAATCATAACTAAGACAAAATTATAGTGAACTCACTGACCCAGGGTGAGCACTGCTATGTCTTCAGTGTCTATAGAAAACAAAACAATCATATCAGAGATGGTTTAGTGGGGATTTCCTATTCAGGTACAGGTTAGACTCCATGACCTTTGAGGTCCCTTCCAATTCTGAGCTTCTGCAATTTAATAACTAACCTCATTTCATTTTTTTGACAGGGTTACTCGACTCTCTCTGGATTTCTGCCAGTGACTGAAAAAATTTCTGACAACATGCTTGTGGACAAAATGGAGAAATGTGGATTGGCTAATAGGATAATTAAGTGGATTCAATAGGGATTGACTGACAAGATCCAAGGAGTGTTGATTAATAAATGGATGACTCTCTAGTAGGTGGCCCAACAGCTTTGCTGTTTGACATTTTTATCAATAATTTGGAGGGAGGCATCATGTTCATCAAATTTGTGGATGACGAAAAGCTGAGTAAGACAGTGGATACATTGCATGGCAGAATTAGAACCCAAAAAAGATTTTGGCAGGCATGGATTTTAGACTGCAGGTAACACATTGAAATTTAAGAGATTAAATCCAGCCTAATCATTTCCCCAAACAAAGCAGAGAAGTAAATGAGAAGAATATCATGAACCACATTTCTTATATGGAGTTGACACATTTCAGGAGGACAAAGGGAAGAAATGGCTAGATTTTTCTGATCCCAGAAAGATCCTGATCAATCTACAGGACTCCAGAGATCCATGTGAACGCTATGGAGCACTGAAAAATTGACTTAGCTATAAAGTTGAGTATAATGGAAAGTGACTCTAAATCACATTGTAGGAGAATGAGTTGAAGGAAGTGAAATGTTCAGCCTTGAGAAGAAAAGACTTAAGAGGGAATTTGATTATTATTTTCAAATACCTGAAGAGTTTTCTTAAGGAAAAAACATCAATTTATTCTAGCTAATTAAAGAGGCAGAATTAATGCTAATTTGTTGCAGCGAAGTAGGAGGTAAGAAAGTTCCAAAAGGAGAGATTCTGGCTAAATGTAAAGAATAAATTTGAATTATCAAGGCAATGAAAGGATGGAGCTGCCCACTTTGATAGGTCATGAGATCTTTATCACTGAAGATCATGTTTTCCAGGGGATCTTACAGGAACCATTTTTACCTATAAGTACCTTGGACAAGCTTTCTTAGATTCCAATTCTATATTATGATGGTTATGTAAAATAGTCTCAGTGTGAAATATAACTGAGCCCCATTATCTCTTCCAGAAGGTTTGCTCTCCATTTAGTGGTACCTCAATACCTTCAGGCAACTGGATACCTCTACCAACTCTTGCTTTCCAGCTATGGAACTAATTTAGAGAAGAGACTTGTATATTGTTTCCTCCAAAACCAAATATGTTCTAATTACAAGTTTCAAACCACTTGGAAAAGCTAGGTCAATTTTAGTGGTCTAGGTTGAATGTATATTGACATATGCCCTAGGAAGCAAAATGTACACAAATAAGTACACAGGAATAATTAGATTTTGGAATGAGAATGAGGGCAAGTTCATCAGTCCCAGCTTTTTGTGACTAAATATGGCAATCTAAGTATAGGAGAGCTGGGATTTGACATTGGATGTTTATGGAAATCTATAATAATTCTTAAGTTGGGATTCACAAACCCCCAAGAGATCTGTGAATAGATTTCAGAAGGTCTGTGAACTTTGATGTGACTAAAGACATCATTTTAAAATTTTTATTTTATTAAAAATAAAGAATAAGTAAAAAGTAAAACAGAAAAGGAATACAAAAACAAAAGAGAACATTGTTATGTGCCTGGCAGAACATCAGGGAGGATCCAAAATATATAACAACAAATTACTAGTTCAAGAAAGTATATATATATATTTTTTTTTCTTTTTTGATATATATGTATATATATACATATATATATGAAATTATAGTCATGAGTGTTCATCTTTTCTTTACTTCCTTGTAAAATATTCTTTTGTTTTCTGCTTCACACCTATTTTACTTTATTCTTTTTTTCCTTTCATCCCTCTTACCACTCTTAAGCAGGCTATAGTTAAGAAAGGATATATCCATATATACATATGTAGATATATACATATACATATATACAAACACACCTTCCCCATATCTTTCTTATCTCTGCTGCCTCTGCTTTAATCCTGCTCCTTAACTAGCCTTATTATTACTTAATCTCTCCCAACCCAAGGATCTCTCTCCGTTTTTCTTCCCTCACTCTTTGCTTCCTCATATGCTCATCTATCCCCCCTTTTTTCTTTATAGATTTTGGAGGGTGCTATACCCTTCATGGTATATATGTAATGTTGACTATTTAATCTATTCCTGATGTGAAGTTTTCAGAACTACGAGTCTTTTCCCCTCCTCTAATGCTTCTGTGTCTATTCTTCCTTTGTACCTCATTACTATAACACGATTATTATTTTTAGCTTAAATAGGCTTCAATCTTTCTTTTGAGCTGCCCTATTGTCAATGTCAATATTAAACATATGGTACATATTTCTCATGCAGAAAAATATAAACAATTTGTCCATCTTGAGTTTTTTGAAATTAATCTTTGATATTAGCCCTTATATGTTAAATTTTCTATTATGTTTGATCTTGGTTGATAGAAAGTCCTGAAAATCTGCAAGTTCATTGAATGTCCATTTTTTTCTCATTCAATATTATAGATAATTTTGCTGGATATGATATTTTAAGCTGCAAGCTTAATTCTTTTGATTGTCAGTAGATATGATTGCAGGACTTGTGGTCTTTTTATTGTGCCTATTGATAATTATAATTATAGCTCCAGAGTATTTGAATTTTTTGTTTGTTTCTTAACAAGACACTTAAAAAGGAGAATTGGCCAAATGGAAAAGGAAATACAAAAATTCCCTGAAGAAAAAAAAAAAAGTCCTTAAAAAGTACAATTGGCTAAATAGAAAAGAAAGTACAAAAACAAATTGAGGAAAACAAAGCCTTAAAAATTAGATTTGGGCAAATGTAGATCAATGACTCTATTAGACATTAAAAATTAATTAAACAAATTCAAAAGAATGAAAAAATGGAAAAATTATGAAATATATCATTGGGAAATAATTGCCCTTGAAATCCTGGATAAACAATATCAGAATTACTGAACTGTCTGAAAACTATACTTAAAAGGAGGACCTAGAGAGCATCTTTCAAGAAATTATCAAGGAAAAATGCCCTGATTTCCTGGAACCAAAGGACAAAATAGGCATTGACTGATCATCTCAGGAAAAAGATTCCAAAATAAAAATTCCAAGAAACATTATAGTGAAAATACTGAATTATAAGGTCAAGGAAAAAATACCATATATGACCAAAAAGGAAAAAAATATTCAAAAACTGAAGATATACAAGCAGACTTAATCAAGATTTAGTGATTATATCATCAGAGGTCATCATGCAGAAAACAAAGGAGCTAGAACTATAATTAAGAATCACCTATCTGACAAAATAAAGCATAAAACATCAAGGGGGAAATGGAAATTCACTAAAATAGAAGGATTTCAAGCCTTCATAAAAGAAGACTAGAGCTGAACAACAACAAAAAATGATCTCCAATATCAGTATGCAAGAGAAGCATAAAAAGGTAAAAGGAGAATAGAAAAGAGAAGATGTTAAAGAGAACTCAACTGTTTATATCCCTATAAGAGAAGATGAAACTTGTGATTCTTTTTTTTTCTCATTTGATTTATTTATTTACTATTACCTTCAATTACATTTAAAACAAGTTTTTACATTTGTTAATTCAAATTTTTGATTTATATGTTCTCTCCTTTATCCCTACCCACAATTAAGAAACCACCACATGTTAATTTATGCAAAACATTTCAATAAAAGTCATGTTGTAAAGGAAAACATAGATCTCCCATGTGATGGAAAATTTAGATCTCCCACCCAAATGAAAACAAAAACCAAAAACGAGAGAGAGAGAGACAGAGAGAGAGAGAGAGAGAGAGAGAGAGAGAGAGAGAGAGAGAGAGAGAGAGAGAGAGAGAGAGAGAGAGAGAGAGAATAAGAATAGTTTCTTCTCTGGGTATGGAAATGATTTTTCATCATAATTCCCTCAGAGTAATCGTGGATTATTGTTCTGTTGAGAATAACAAAATCATTTCATTCCAGAACATTGCTATTATTTTGTATACAGTACATTTTACTTTGTTAGAGTTCATGGAGGACTTTCCAAGTTGCTGTTGTTGTTGTTGTTATTGTTGTTTTCTGAGAGCATGCTGCTCATCATTTGTTATAGAACAATAATATTCCATCACAAATGCATACCATTCTTTACTGAGCCATTCTCCAGTTGATGGTCATCCTCTCAATTTCCAATTTTTGTAGCCTGAAAACTATTATAAATATATTTTATACATATAGGTAATTTATTTTTAAAACATATCTTTTGGTATTCACACCTAGTAGTGATGTTAAGTCAGAGGATATGCATAAATTTATAGCCCATTGGGTATAGATCATATCTTTTGATCATTTATTAATTGGGTCATGGCCCTTATGTTTTCTAAATTTGACTTGGTTCCCACCATATTAAAGAAACTTGCTTTAAAATTATTTTTACATTTCCTATTGCTAATTGTAGTTCTCTCCATTTATTCTTTCTTCTTTCACCCTGTCCCTCCTTAATAGCATCTTGCTACTGATCATACCCTATCCCAATATGCCCTTTCTTTTATCACCCTCCCCCTTCTTGTATCCCACTCTTCTCCTATTTTCCTGCATGGTAATATAGATTTCTGTACCATTATTGAGTATATACTCAATATATTCTGTACCAATTTGAGCCAATTCTGATGAGAGAAGTCATTCACTTCCTTTCTCTTCTTCCTCTTCCCCTCCACTGTAAAAGCTTTTTCTAAAATTTGTAATTTTTAAAAATTGTACCACTAATAGTACAACTCAAAGAAATATACATAGATGGAGAATTTGGGTTTAAAATGAACTTGAGTGAATGACATAAAAAACAATTCAGGGATGGAAAAGAGGAGTACACTGGGTGCAGAAGGAAGGGAGAGGCAGAATGAGTAAATTATTTCTCATGAAGAAGTGCAAGAAATCTATTACAGTGGAGAGCAAGATGGTAGGGTAGATAATGAACATCACTTGAACTTACTCTTACTAGTATTGGTTCAAAGAGGGAATAATATACACAGTCAGTTGAATATAGAAATGTATCTTACCCATATAAGGAAGCAAAGAGGGGAGAATATTAAGTAAAGGAGGGAACTGACAGAAGAGAGGGAAGACCTAGCAAAGCATAGGCAGAAGTAAAACATCATTGAGGATGGAAAGAGTGAAAGGAGAAAGAGGAAAAAGAGGAGGAAGAATAAGATTTAGAGAAATACACAGGAAATAATCATAAGAATGAAAATGAATGGGATGAATTATTCATAAAATGGAAGCAGATAGCAGAATGGACCAAAAACCAGAATCCTACAATATATTGTTTACAATAAGCACATCTGAAGCAGAGTGACACAACCAGAGTAAAGATAAAGGTTGGAGAAGAAACTATTTTGCTTTAGTTAAAGGGGAGAAAAACAGGGATATTAAATTGTGATTGCAGGCAATGCAAAAAAAATAGATCTAATAAAATCAGATGAGGAAGGAAACTACTTCTTGCTATAAGGTATCATAAACAATGAAATAATACCAATACTAAACACTAAATAAATACTAAACATATATGGACCAAAACTCTTAGAGTTCATATATGAACTCCAAACTCTTAAACTCTAAAGTGACCAAATAAGAGCAAGAGAGCATTACAAAAAAATTTATTATATTAAATTTAACAAATGTTTTGCACAAAAGCCAATGTAACTAAGATTATAAAAAGAGCATAGAGCTAAGAAACAATGTTTACAGCAAATCATCATGATAAAGGCTTCCCTTATCAAAAATATAGATAACTGAGTCAAATTTATACGACTATAAGTCAATCCCTAATTGAAAAATGGACAAAAGATATGAGCAGTTTTCAGATGAAAAATTCAAAACAACCTATAGGTATATGAAGAAGCTCTAAATCACTTTTTATAAGAGAAATGCAGATATATTTTTTGTTAAAGCTTTTTATTAATAAAACATATGTATGGGTAATTTCTTTCAACATTGACCCTTGCAAAACCTTTTGTTACGTCTTTCCCCTTCTTCCCCCCACCCCTCCCCTAGCTGGCAAGTAGTCCAATATATACATGTTAAATATGTTAAAATACATGTTAAGTCCAATATATGTGTATATATATATATATATATATATATATATATATATATATATACACATATATATTTATACAGTTATCTTGCTGCACAAGAAAAATCAGATCAAGAAGGAAGAAAAAGAAAAACTTAGAAAGAAAACAAAATGCAAGCAAATAACAACAGAGAGGATGAGAATACTATGTTTAGTCCACATTCAGTTCCCAAGGTTTTCTCTCTGGGTATAGATGGCTCTCTTCATCACTGAAAAAGTGGAACTGGTTTGAATCATCTCATTGTTGAAGAGAGCCATGCCCATCAGAATTGATCATCTTATAGTCTTGTTGTTGCCATGTATAATCTCTTGGTTCTGCTCATTTCATTTAACATCAGTTCATATAGGTCTCTCCAAGTCTCTCTGAAATCACCCTGCTGGTCATTTCTTACAGAACAATAATATTCCATAACATTCATATACCATAATTTATTCAGCCATTCTCCTATTTATGTGCATCTACTCAGTTTCCAGTAACTTGCCACTACTTAGAGGGTTGCCACAAATATATTTTGCACATGTGGGTCCCTTTCTCTTCTTTAAGATCTCTTTGAGATATAATCCCAGTAGAAACACTGCTGGATCAAAGGATATGCACAGTTTGATACCTTTTTGAGTTTTAAACTGCTCTCAATAATGGTTGGATCCATCCACAGTTCCACCAACAATGTATCAGTGTCCCAGTTTTCCCATATCCTCTCCAACATTCATCATTATTATTTCCTATCATCTTAGCCAATCTGAGAGGTGTGTAGTGGTATCTCAGAATTGTCTGAATTTGCATTTCTCTGATCAATAGTGATTTGAAATACCTTTTCATGTGGCTACAAATAGTTTTAGTTTCTTCATCTGAAAATTGTCTGTTCATATCCTTTGACCATTTATCAATTGGAGAAAGTCTTAAATTATTATAAATTTGAGTCAATTCTCTATATATTTTAGAAATGAGGCCTTTATCAGAACCTTTGGTTGTAAAAATGCTTTCTCAGTTTATTACTTCCTTCTAATCTTTTCTGCATTAGTTTTGTTTGTACAAAACCTTTTTTAACTTAATATAATCAAAATTATTTATTTTGTGATCAATAATGTTTTCTAGTTCTTCTTTGATCACAAATTCCTTCTTCCTCCACAGGTCTGAGAGGTAATCTATCCGATATTCTTCTAATTTATTAATAATATCATTCTTTATGTCTAGATCATGAACCCATTTTCACCTTATCTTGGTATACGGTGTTAGGTGTGGGTAAATGCCTATTTTCTGCCATACTAGTTTCCAATTTTCCCAGAAGTTTTTATGAAATAGTGAATTCTTATCCCAAAAGATGGAGTCTTTGGGTCTCTTAAATACTAGATTGCTACAGTCATTGACTATTTTGTTCTGTGAACTTTACCTATTTCACTGATCAATTGCTCTATTTCTTAGTACCAAATGGTTTTGATGACTGCTGCTTTATAATATAGTTTTAGATCTAGCTAAGCCACCTTCATTTGATTTTCTTTTCATTAATTCCCTTGAAATTCTTGACATTTTGTTCTTCCAGATGAATTTTGTAGTTATTTTTTTCTAGGTCAGTAAGATAGTTCCTTGGGAGTTTGATTGGTATAGCACTAAATAAATAGATTATTTTGGGTAGTATTGTCATCTTTATTATATTCACTCCACCTATCCAAAAGCACTTGATATTTTTCCATTTGCTTAGATCTGATTTTATTTGTGTGGAAAGTGTTTTGTAGTTTTGCTCATATAGCTACTGACCCTCCCTTGGCAGATAGATTCCCAAATATTTTATCCTAAGGACAGTTATTTTATGTGGATTGATTCTTTTTTTTTCCCCTGAGGCTGGGGTTAAGTGACTTGCCCAGGGTCACACAGCTAGGAAGTGTTAAGTGTCTGAGACAATATTTGAACTCAGGCCCTCCTGAATTCAAGGCTGGTGCTCTATCCACTGTGCCACCTAGCTGCTGGACAGTTATTTTAAATGAAATTTCTCTTTGTATCTCTTACTATTGGATTTTGTTAGTGATATGTAAGAATGCTGATGATTTGTGTGGATTTATTTTGTATCCTGAAACTTTGATGAAGTTGTGACTTGCTTCTAATAGTTTTTTAGTTGATTCTCTAAGGTTCTCTAAGTATACCATCATATCATCTGCAGAGAGTGATAATTTGGTTTCCTCATTACCTGTTCTAATTCCTTTAATCTGTTTTTCTTCTCTTATTGCCAAAGCTAGCATGAGAAATAAAACTTTAAAAATTCCAAAGTACCATACCTATCAAATTGGATAATAGGATAAAAAAGAAAAATGATAAATGTATTAATTGATGCAAAGTGAAATGAGCAGAACCAGGAAAACATTGTACATCATATCTGTAACATTTTATAATGATCGGCTATAAATGACTCCACTCTTTTCAGCAACACTCTTTTCTTGTCTTTTTTAAGTCAAGTAGAACGAACACATAAACTGATATGCTATCCATATCCACATAAATAATTGATGGATTCTAAATGAAGATCAAAGCATATTTTTCACCTTATATTTTTATGTTTTTTATCTGTTTCTTCTTTAACAACTATAATTTTGTTTTATGTTTTTATTGTTTTATGTTGGAAGTACATGATAATCTATATCAAATTATCTACCATTTTTTAAAGAGGGAGGGGAGGATGGGAGAAATTTTGAAGTGCAAAATGTAAAATGAATGTTAAATATTTTCTTGACATCTAATTGGAAAAATAGAAACCTGTGAAGAAAAAATACATAATGTTATTTCTATCTTTATTCAACTCATTAAAATCTGATAAGAACTACCTTCTGATCTAGTTTAAAGCATACTCAGGAATATTGTGGACTATGTGCTGGACGCATCTGATCTAGACTAAGCATTCTTACAATTGAGAAAACATACACAAATATTTTAAAGGCACACTTTTCAGACAAAATTCAAATATAGGTTGTCTGACTCCAAATCCAGCTTTTGTTCCATTGTACTATGTGAACACCAAGCTATTCTTTTTTATTCTACCTTTTCTTTTGTTTTTTCCTTGAAGAAGAGTGTAATATAATGACAACTAACCTGAACTCAGAGTCTGGAAATTCCTACCAATATGATATTACACAATTAATTCAACCTAAGTAGGCTTCAATTTCCTAATGTGTAAAATGAAGTATTTGTTTTTAAGGACTTCTAAAATCTTTTGATCTTAAATGTAAAATTGAGCATTTGGGTGCAAAATGAGTGAGACATAAATAGACTAAAACCTTCACTTGAGAATGACTTGAAGTTCAGCAATAGTAAATAAGTCTCAATAATTAATAAACTCTCCATCACCAGAGATGTCTTCAAGTAATAACTGGGTGACCACTTTTCATGATGTCTTAAAGGAATTCATGACTTGGATATTAGGTAAGAGAATCTTTCCAACTTTCCTTTGATGCTAAAAACATAATTTGTCTGATAAGTGAGATCAGTACAAGGCACAAGAAAATCTAAAATAAATTATTTCTGTCATGTATAAAGGGGACTAGAATAAGTTAGCAAGCTTAGAAGCTTCTGAGCTTCTAAGTTTTCTGAGCAAGACAACAAAGATACACTCCAGGGAAAAGCTCAAAGGCTGCTACAGCACACTGCTCCAGAGGAATAAATAGTTAGGGGCTAATCTATCTTAGCAAAGTGCTTCAAAATGTTCCACAGATCAGCAATACCACTGCTAGGTCTATATTCCAAAGAGATAAAAAGGGGGTTGGGGCAGGAACTATTAATATAAAAATATTTATAGCAGTTCTTTTTGTGATGCCAAAGAATGGGACAGCAAGGGAATGCTCTTCGATTGGGGGATGGCTGAACTAGCTGTGGAATGTGATTGTAATGGAATATTATTTGTTTTAAGAAATGGTAAGCAGAAAAACCTGGAAAAATTTACAAGAATTGATGCAAAGTAAAGTGAGCAGAACCAGAAAATATTATATTCATAACAATATCATACAATGAAGAATTGTGAATGACTTAGTTATTGTCACAATACAGTGATTCAAGACAATCCTATTTGCTTCCAGAATAAAAGATACAAAACCACTTTAGAAAACAATTCCTTAAAAATTAGATTTGACCAAGTGGAAGCTAATGACTCCTTGATATATCAAGAAACAATCAAATCAAATAAAATGAATTAAAAATAGTAAAAAAAAAAAAAAAAAAAGTAATGTATATATATATATATATATAATGTAATGTATATATATATATAATGTAATGTGTATATATATATAATGTAATGTATATATATATATGTGTATATATATATATATAAAATCATCATCATCAGAAAAAAAAACATGACTTGGAAAACAGACTGTGGACAGATAATTTAAGAATTATTGGGCTCCCTGAAATCCATGAGCAAAGAAAGAGTCAAGACATCATATTTCAAGAAATCATCAAGGAAAACTACTCCAATATCCTAGAGATTAAAATAGAAATTAAATAATCCACTAATCACCATCTGAGATCTCAAAATGAAAACTCCCAGGAATATTATAGCCAAATCCCCAAACTCTAGGTCAAAGAGGAAAATATGTCAAGCAATCAGAAAGAAACCATTCAAATACCCCAGAGCCATAGTCAATATCACACAAGATTTAGCAGTTACCATGTTAAAGAATGAGAGGACTTAGCATATGATACTTTGGAAGGCAAAATAACTTATATTACATATAACCAATTATAACAATATAATTCTTTGAAAGAAAGATGTATAGTTAATGAAAGACTTTCAAACAGTTCTGATGAAAAAAAATACTGAATAGAAAATTTCACATTCAAACATAAGACTCAAGAGAAGAACAGAAAAAAAATAGAAATAGAAATCATAAAGGATTCAATAAGGTTTAATTATTTACATTTCTGTATGAGAAAATGAAACATAACTTCTAAGAACTTTATCATTATTAGGGCAGTTAGAAAGATTCTACATAGAAAATTGGGGAATGTTTTGATTATGTTGTTATGTTGTTTTAAAAAATGGATGAATGATAAAGAGAAAGAATGGGGTAGGGAGAGGAAGACTGAGGAAAATTATTAAACACAAAGGAAGTGCACAAAAAAACAGATTTTAGAATGGAGGGGAAAATGTTGTGTGTGTGTGTGTGTGTGTGTGTGTGTGTGTGTGTGTGTGTGTGTGTGTAGGGGGGAACTGAATCTCACTTTCATCTAAATTGGTTCAAAGAAGAAAAATATATTTATGAAGTCAATTGGATAAAGAAACCAATTTTACCCAACAGGGAATTAGGAAGAGAAGGGAACAGGAAAAAAAAGGGGGAAATAATGAAAGGAAGAGTGGATAAAAGAAAGCAGTGGTCAGCAACAAAACAAACTTTAAAAAAGGGACAGAAAAAATGAGAGAAATAGAGAAAGATAAATAGAAGAAAATAATAAGGGAAATATGTAGTTAGCAATCATTACTATTAATATGAATGGGATGAACTCACCCAGAAAACAGATTTTTTTATTAATTAGATTAGATTATGTATTAGAAACCAGAATCCAATATTATGTTGTTTATAAGACACACACTTTGAAAGAAAGACAAACACATAGAATTTAAATAAGGGATTTCAGTGTATTCATTATACTTTAGCTGAAGTTTAAAAAAATGTCAGGGATAGGAATTTCAGACAAATCAAGGCAAAAATTAGGCCTACTTAAAATAGATAAGCAGGGAAATTATATCTTGCTAAAAGGAACTATATACAATGAAGTAATATTAATATAAAACATATATGCAATAAATGGCATAGTATCCAAATTCTTAAAGGAAATTTTTAAAGAATTATATGAGGAAATTAAAAGTAAAACTATATTGAGTGAAATGGATTAATTTTTGCAAAAAATATAAATTGTTCAGATTAACAGAAAATAGAACGTCTAAATACTGCTATCTTAGAAAAAAGAAATTGAACAAGCCAAAAATGAGTTTCTTAAGGAAAAATCCCTAAGATCTGATGCATTTACAAATAAATTCTACCCAACATTTAAGGAATAATTAATTCCTTAATTATTTGAAATTATAATCTATTTGAAAAAAATGGTAAATTCCTCTTATGACACAAATGCCATTTTAATATCTAAATCAGAGAGAACAAAAACAGAGGAAAAAAGCTATAAACTAATTTTCTTAATGAATATTGTTGGGCATTTTTAAAATAAAATACTAGCAAGGAGATTATAGCAATATATCCAAAAGATTATACAGTATGACTAGATAAGAGTTTATAGCAGGAATGCAGGGCTTGTTCAATAATAGGAAAACTATCAGCATAGTTGATCATAACAAAAACAACAAAAGATATGATTTTCTCAATATATGCAGAAAAAGCTTTTGACAAACTACAGCCCTCATTGCTATGAAAAACCCTAGAAAGCATAAGAATCAATGGAACTTTCTTAGAATAATAAGTAGTATCTATCTAAAACCAAAGGCAAGCATTATTTGTAATGGGGATAAATCTAAAATCTTCCTAATGAGATCAAAGATAATGCAAGGATTTCCATTATAACCACTACTATTCAATATTATATTAGAAATGCTTGTCATGGCAATAAGATAAGAACAAGATGCTAAAGGAATAAAAATAGCCAATGAGAAAATAAAATTATTACTCTTTATAGTATACATTTGTCATATTTAAAGAACCCTAGAGAATCAACTAAAAAACTAGTCAAAACAATTAAAATATTTAGCAT
The DNA here is from genome assembly GCF_048593235.1 of Sminthopsis crassicaudata. Taxonomy (NCBI): domain Eukaryota; kingdom Metazoa; phylum Chordata; class Mammalia; order Dasyuromorphia; family Dasyuridae; genus Sminthopsis; species Sminthopsis crassicaudata. The sequence goes on from NC_133619.1 coordinate 494,032,209, forward strand.
AGTTGCAGAATATAGATAAATTCACACAAATCTACCAACAAAATCCAACAGAAAGAGCTAGGAAGAGAAATTCCATTTAAAATATCTGCAAACAAAAGACATTTGGGAGCAAGATGGTGGAGTAAACAGTAAAGTACCATAACTATCCCATAATCACCTCCAAACAGTTATAAAATAGCTCTCCCAAACAAATACTGAAATAACACAACCAACAAAAAGACAAGAGTGGGCAGGGGGGAAGCAACCTTTGAGTACAAGGAACTTGGAAGATCAGCAAGAAAGATCTGTCTCTTTCAGATAAAAGGGGAGTGCATTTCAGATAAGAAAATGTCTCAACAAGTCAGAAACAAGCCCTACCTCAGCAAACCAATCTTGAACCCCAGTGCAGTGGAGCAGGAAAATGCCAACACCGGGACTGCCCATATGCCTCAGCATGTTCAGACTTCAGCTCTGAGAACCTCCATTGGCCAAACATCCACCACGCTACAATGTAGACTCAGGCAAACAGGTAGATCCCAACCGTACAAGCAAACAAACGTCTGCCTGCTCTGGCCCTACCACCTGTTTCAATGTATCACTGACAAAATGCTTCAACATAGCCCTGGAAAAAGATGCATCCTCCAGAGGCTAGAATCCCAGTGCTTCAGCACAGCTCCAAGCAAAGAGGAAACCACCAGTGGTTAGACCACTATGTGCTTCGATGTAGCCCTGGTGAAATACAAAAACATCTTAAAGTCTCAGTTCCCAACTCTTGCCTCTGGCTCAGCACCAGGTAAATTCTAAACTTTTATAATCTCTAAAGGCACTGACCATCCCCCCCCCCCCCCCCCATCTCACCTGCACAGCACTAGACACAAGGATTCCAAATAGGTTTCAGGGCAACATGATTGCAGCATGAGGTAAACAGCCAGCACCTGTAGCCCCTTACACAAAAAGCCTGAAACAGTGATCCTTCCATCCTGGTAGCAAAGTTCAAATTTTAAAGAAAGGGGGGAAAAAGTCCAACAAGATGAGCAAGAAAATACAACAACAAAAAAGAATCTGACCATAGAAAAATTATTATGGTGACAAGAAAGAGCAAGACATAAATTCAAAAAATGACAACTATGTCAAAATAACTATGGTACACAGAGAATTGGTTAACTCTGAATGCAAATTGAAATACATTTTTTAAACTTTATTTTCCTAGAGTTTGTGTGTGTATATTTTTCCTTTTGCAACATGTTTAATGTAGAAATGTCTTGCATGATTTCACATATATAGTTGATATCATATTGTTTCCCTTATGAGCCTGGAGGAAAAGGTGGATTTGGAACTTAAAAATTTTATATGAATTTTAAAATAATTTACACGTATTTGGGGATTATTTAATGAAATAAATAAAAATACATTGCATACATTATACTGTGGCTCCTATCTTGCTGAAATGTGAATTAAAAGGCCCAATCAACTTTCATCCATTAAATATGCGTTCTGCTTTCCTACCTTTGTTTTTTTGCCCATATTGTTTCCTATGCCTACAATTTTTTGCTCATGTTCTTCACTCATCTTTTAAAGCTTCCAAATCTTGCTGCCTATTCCTTGGTTATCTCTTTTCAACCTATAAACTGTGTAATAGCAATATAAGCAATTGCTATTACAGCAGAATTCTCAGCAGTGGCTGCCAAATTTACCCCTTCTCCTTTCAGTGTTCCTAGTGGCATTATAAGGCTCTGCTAGGCCTTAAGATAATTTGCATAGTTTTGGCACCAGTGACTGGGAGGGCTGACAAGATTTGGAAATGCAAATGGAAAGGGGTGTATTTGTCTTTTCTATCCTCAAAAACACTCCTCAGGAGGTATTGGTTATGTGGAGGAAAGGAGAGCCTAATTCCTGAATCCTGGGGTTAGGGAAGATATAACTACAAGTCAGTAGCTCTAACTCAACAAAGACTAAGTACTATGGACCTTCAGTTGAGAAGGGTGAATCATTAGATCTTCAGGAGGTTGCCGTAATATGCTTAATGAGACCTTTTTGTGTGCCAACTGGGCATGGCTGTAGGACTAACTAACAATAGAGCTGGAGATGTGGTAACGAGCAGAAAGGCAAATCGGGCCTGGCTATCTGATTTTTAGAGCTCTAACCCTTTACTGCAGAAGAGTGAGCATATGGCAGGTACAATGGAAGCAGCAGCAGTGGATATAAGAGCAGATGGATGCCAGGGAGAGCAAAACAGTGGTGGGGTTGAAATGATGAAGCAACAAAGGGATCCTCAATTATGATAAAGAATCCCTGAACTAAGCCAGGAGCAGCTGGAATGAAAGCTAGCAGCCATTGAGCAGTCAAGCAATGGAGCAGCTTCAGAACCAAGCAGAGGCACCTAGGAACCTGACCAGGAGCTCTTGGTTCAATTAAGAAGCTTCAAGAATTCCTGGGACCTAGGGAAAAAGAGCCATGACGTAGAGAATAACGGTGGGTCTTGTTCTGTCTGCCATGTGGACCATTTAAGTCTAGAGAAGGGAGTTGATTTTCTGGCAAAGTTGTTTTCTCACTCAGAGGTCATCTCAACCTTAGGATGTTAGCATAAATTTGTAATGAGACTAAGGAATTGGTCCAACAAATTCCCATAGAACAGCCTTCCTTGCCCTTTCTCTTTCCCTTCCCTTTCCTTTCCCCTTTCATTTTCCTTCAGGAACTAAACACAGTTCCTGCCACAAAATGAATGGTTAATATTGAATTGATTTGAATTACCTTGTCTATTGATGGGATTGGATATGAATGAATACTTTGTGTTTCCATTGTCTGTGTAATAATTTTGTCTTATATTTTGTGCCTCATTACCTTGGCATTTGCAAAGTAAGTAAGAATACCTAGACAAAAAAGAAAAATGAGCCAAATTCCAATGTTCCAAGCTCTCTGGGCAGGGGCCTATACAATATAGAGTCTTAATTAATGATAGGCCAATATGTGTATTCTATCCATACACAGATTATAACTGTAACCTCCGTAACAGTAGCAGTTGAACAACAAAATACTTTAAAATGTTTATTGAATTGAATTTGATAATAAACCAAATAGAACTTGAAATTATATTTGGACTTTGATGGGGAGAGTTGGGAATATAGAGTGACAAAGGGAGAGAGAGCAGAGGGGAAGGAAGGGGGGAAGGTCAGGAGAAGTAAAGAAGGAAAAGGAGGGAGGGAATGAAAATAGAAAGGAAAAGAAGGAAGGGAGGAAGAAAAGACATTCTTATAAGTTCTTTACAATTTAAAGGAAATTGACTATTAAAACTAAAAATAGGTATTATATGAGAAAGAACATGTCTAAATATGTAGTTATAAATTAATTAGATAAGAGCACAACTTGTATATGGTTTTATTTTACTTTTCCTTTATTTCAAAATTTGATATTGAATTATTTAAAGTTAACTAGTTAACTATATATATATATATATATATATATATATATATATATATATATATATATATATATATATATATATATATATATACAGAATCACATGTTGGGTATGGTGATTACTTCCAGTTTTGCTTTCTATGTTAAAGTGCATATTAGCATAAAATCAACCTTTAGCATTAATTCCTTACTGATAGCAAAGAAACTAGAAATGGATTGAATCCAGGAATCCAGGAAGGAGTTTGCAATTGCCTTTAGACTTAAGTTGTAGCTTTTTGAGATCATGTAATCCAGGTCTCTTATTTCCCAGATAAAGAAATAGAGGCCCAAGATCAAACAAACAGTAAGTGGCAGAATTAAGTTTAAAACTCAGCTCTTTGGATTTCAAATGTGGTGTACTTTCCAGTAAGTAACTTATCTCAGTCACAAAAAGGGAGGCAAATCGATCACTAGAAGAGGACTAACATGGATTGGTACCTTGGATGATTTTAGGAGTAGTAGAAATTGGTATTTGTACTTGGTAGAAATTGCTTTTGAACTTACCTATGAAGATAAGAGGAGGTTAACCCAGCAAAAAGTGGGAAAGTGGGCTTCCATTTTGTTAGAGAGCCACATCCCACACAGACTGTACCATTGAGGAATTCCTTGGAGCGGGTGTACTTTCCAATCTTTATTCTCCACTTAATTAATAGCATGGGTAATAAACAGCCGCCTGTTATTCACGGACAGGTGTGTACCCTTGTCAAAGGTCCTGTCTAAATCATCTGGATTGTCTCTAATAACAATGTTAACGACCTTCCACATTGGCTGGAGGTTGTAAAACATCTTTCTCCGATGTTTGCTCAATATTTTCATGAGAATTAAAAACATCTATTACAGACTGTGGAATACTAAAGGGCTCTTGGAGAGATCACAGGGTTGTAATTCACTCCAGGACTGAATTGAAATCACCAGCACTCAGAGCATTGTAGTATCAGAATCCAAAGAAAGAAATATGGCTTCAAGTTCCATTAAGTCTGGCTCTTTAATTTCTCCCAAGGAAAAGCTAAAGTATCAGAGAGGAAGTTAGGATTATCCCAGTTCTATTTTTTGGTCTTAAATGGGCCAATCCCTTAAAGTTTCCCTTTGCAAAAAATGTTTGTGGCATCCCTTTTTGTAATGGCAAAAAACTGGAAACTGAGTGGAAACCTATTAATTGGAGAATGGCTAAATAAGTTATGGTATATGAATGTTATGGAATATTATTGTTTTATAAGAAACAATCAGCAGGATGATTTCAGAGAGGCCTGGAGAGACTGACATGAATTGATGCTAAGTGAAATGATCAGAACCAGACAATCATTGTACATGCCAACAACAAGATTATATAAAGATCATTTTTGATGGATGTGTCTCTTTTCAAAAGTTAGATGATTCAGGCCAGTTCCAATGGTTTTCTGGTGAAGAGAAAGCCACCTGCACCAAGAGAGAGGATTGTGGGGACTGAGTGTGGATTACAACATAGTATTTTCACTCTTTTTGTTGTGGTTTCCTTGCATTTTATTTTCTTTCTCATTTTTTTTCTTTTTGATCTGACTTTTTTGTGCAGCATGATAATTTTATATATTATCAAAAAATTGTATTTAACATATATATTTTAACAAGTTTAACATATATTGGATTACTTGCCATCTAGGGGAGGGGATGGAGAGAAGGAAGGGAAAATTTGGAACAAGCTTTTGCAAAAGTTAATATTGAAAAATTACCATGCATATGTTTTGAAAATAAAAATCTGGAATAAAAATAATGAAATTAAAAAAAAAACCCATAATGCCAAGGGAAAAAATAAAATAAAAAGGGTGTGTGTGTGTGGGGGGTGACATTTCTTCAAGAGAACTACCAAGTCAACAGTATTGCTTCATCATAATAACTATGGTATTCCATAGCTTGACACAGACACAGCCAAAGAAATAGGGTATGGCTTAGAAGTGCTTATCAATTTTTTGACAAAATGATAATATTCTGTGCCAAGGACATCAGATAACTTATGGTAAAGCCTGATGCACAAGATTTTGCCAAAATAAGACAAAGAACACAAAAAGACACAGATAAAGTCAAATGAAACTCCCAACGGTACACTCCTTTGCTGCACCAAGGTCTCAATTCAGGTAGTTTGCTCTAATTCCTGCTAATAAATGAAACTCCAAAGGGTCAGTAGAAAAACTAATTTAAGGAACAACCCCCAAGAAAACAGCTGATTAGGTTGCTTGCCTTGTTACCTAAAGGCAACTTCAGAGTTGGAAAGAGATGATACCCTTTTAAAGAAACAGTGTATGATTAAGATTGGATTTGGAGTCAGGGATATCTGAGTTCAAATCCTGCTATACAAAATTAAAAACTTAATAGGTCTGTGATGCTGACCAAATCACTTTTCTCAGCCTCGTTTTTCTCAGGCTTTTCAGGCATTTCTGTAAAACGAAGATTAAAAAGGCACCTACCTTTCAGAATAGTTAGAATCAAGTGAGATATTATATTAAATGCAATTTGCAAAACTTAAGGCACTACATAAATGTTAATAATTCTTGTCTCCTTGATTTTGGCTAGAATAACATACTGGGACCAACAACCCCAAAAAGCCTCTCAGAGTCTCATATATTTAGAGTTAGAAGGAAAAGTAGAGTCTTCTAGGTCTGTCCCTTCTATAGATGAAGAAACTGAGGCTTGGAGATGATAATGATGTCCAAGAACACATAGGTAAATAATCAAACCAGAATTCAAACCGAGGTTGTCGGACTCTGAAAACATTGTTTTTTATTTACTCCATGTTCTCTCCCTAAAGTGATTCATACCTTGGGACTGAATTCTTTCTTATATCTTTATCCCATATTGCCAACTTCCTATAGGAGACATCTATTTGAATGTCCTGAATTACCTGAAACTCAGCTTCTCCAAAATGGAAATCCTCTTTTCTTCCTCACTCTTTCCCCAAAACCTCTTTTTAAATTAAAGCTTTTTTATTTTTCAAAATGTATACATAGATATTTTTTAACATTCACCCTTGCAAAATCTTGCGTTCTAATTTTTTTCCTCCCTTCCCCCAACCTTTCCCCTAGACAGCAAGTAATCCAATGTTAAACATGTGCAATACTTCTATACCTATTTCCACAAATATCATGTTGCACAAGAAAAATCAGATAAAAAAGAAAAAAAATGAGAAATAAAACACAATGCAAGCAAAAAACAACAACAAGAGTGAAAATACTATGTTGTGATTCACCCTCAGTTCCCTCTCTGAGTGCAGATAGCTCTCTCCATCACAAGACCATTGGAACTGCCCTGAATCATCACATTGTTACCCCAACACCTCTTTCCAAGAATATTTGGGGGGAAATTTTTCCTCAACTTTCTTATTTCTATCAATGACACTGATTCTCGAAGGGTGGAAACTTGGAATTATCTTGAATTTTTTATTTTTTTCCCTTTTTCTTTTTCAACTCACAGGAACTATGGGCCACAGTTTTGCTTTCTATGGAGTAGAAATAATCCCTATTGACCATCCCTCTCAATAAGGATGCCATGAGGATAATTTTGCATTTTTTACATTATTTTAAAAATGCAAGATCTATATCTATATCTATCTATCTATCTATCTATCTATCTATCTATCTATATATCTATATATATATATATACAGACCATTCAGGATGCAAAATAATTGAGACGCAGGGAAAAGTCAGGATCCAGAGTCAGCTGGCATTGGCATTAGGTCAAAACAATGTGTGATTCTAGAATTGGAAACACTATTTTTGCCTATACAACTTACAAGGTTGTTGTGAGGATAAAATCAAAGGAGCTTTTTTTATAAACTGCAAAGCACTATATATAATAAATGTAATTATCACCACCATTGTTATTATTCCATCATCCTCTATATCCAGTCTGTCACCAAATCCTGTCATTTCTTCTTTTGAAGAGTCTCTCAGCTTCACCCTTCCACTTCTTTCCCCATTGCCACTAAACTAGTTCAGGCCCTTATCAGCAATTCCCTGATGAGCCAGTACCATAATTGCCTTGCTGGTCTCCCTAACTCTCTCGCCCATTCTCATCCATTAGATTGCTTGAGTAATCTTCCTAAAATACCACTCAGCATCATCTCTCTCTTCCAGAATATACTAGTGTTCTCTTCTGTTTATTTCATTGATTACAAATTTTGTACTGTCCTTCCCCTCCTTCACAATCTCACAAAATGTATATAATCAACTTTTATCACCCAGTTGTTCTCCAATTAGGTTGGCAAGGTGGTACAGTGGATAAAGTAACAGGGTACAGAGTCAGGAAAACTTATTTTCTTCAGTTCAAATCTGGTCTCAGACACTTATTAATTGTGTGATCCTGGGCAAGTCACTCAATTTTGTTTGCTTCAATTTCTCCAATGAGCTGGAGAAGGAAATGGCAAACCACTCCAGTGTCTTTGCCAAGGAAATATCAAATGGATCAGGAGGAGTTAGACACAAGTAAAAACGACTAAACCTCAACAAATCCCCCAAATATTGTACTAGCCTGTTTTTTTTATATGCCATTGTAATCTCCAACTCCAGTCTTTATTCATGCTATTCCCTGTCCTTATGTCTTATACTGTCCACACAAATCTTTTAAGACTTTAACCAAACCTTACTTCTCCTACAAGTTCCAGAGTAGAATCTAACTCTCTGAGGACACTTTTCCTATCTCATCTTATTTTTGTGGCTCATCCTTCATTCTAAAAGAGGATAATGATGTCAGGGAAATGATGCCATGAAATGCCAGTGAGTTGGATTTAGTAAAGCTGGGGTGGGCAAAGTCACCAGCCTCAATTTCTCATTTAGAATCATCTGCTTCCGCAGCTAAAGCAGTAATAAGGGGAAATTTTATATCTTTAGAGGCTTATTTGAAGAAAATTGAGAAAGAGAAGATTAACGAATTGGGCTTACAACTTAAAAGGCTAGAAAAAGACCAAATTATAAACCCCCAACCAAAAATTAAACTCGAAATACAAAAATTAAAAGGAGAAATCAATAAAATTGAAAGTAAAAAAACTATTGAATTAATAAATAAAACCAAGAGTTGGTTTTATGAAAAAGCCAATAAAATAGATAAACCTTTGGTAAATTTGATCAAAAAAAAAGAAAGAGAAAAATCAAATTGATAGTCTTACAAATGAAAAGGGGGATCTTTCCACCAATGAAGAGGAAATTAGAGAAATAATAAGGAGTTACTTTGCCCAACTTTATGCCAATAAATTTGATAACTTAAGTGAAATGGATGACTTCCTCCAAAAATATAGGCTCCCTAGATTAACAGAGGAGGAGATAAATTGCTTAAATAGTCCCATTTCAGAAAAAGAAATAGAACAAGCTATTAATCAACTCCCCAGGAAAAAATCCCCAGGGCCAGATGGATTCACATGTGAATTCTACCAAACATTTAAAGAACAATTAGCCCCAATGTTATATAAATTATTTGAAAAAATAGGGGATGAAGGAGTCCTACCAAACTCCTTTTATGACACAGACATGGTACTGATACCTAAACCTGGTAGATCGAAAACTGAGAAAGAAAATTATAGACCAATCTCCTTAATGAATATTGATGCTAAAATCTTAAATAAGATATTAGCAAAAAGACTTCAGAAAATCATCTCCAAGATAATACACTATGATCAAGTAGGATTTATTCCAGGAATGCAGGGCTGGTTTAATATTAGGAAAACTATTAATATAATTGACCATATTAATAATCAAATTAATAAGAACCATATGATCATCTCAATAGATGCAGAAAAAGCATTTGACAAAATCCAACATCCATTCCTACTAAAAACTCTTGAGAGTATAGGAATAAATGGATTATTCCTTAGAATAATCAGGAGTATATATTTAAGACCGTCAGTAAGCATAATATGCAATAGAAATAAACTGCAACCTTTCCCAGTAAGATCAGGAGTGAAACAAGGCTGCCCACTATCACCATTACTATTCAATATAGTACTAGAAACGCTAGCCTCGGCAATAAGAGCCGAGAAAGAGATTCAAGGAATTAGAGTAGGAAATGAGGAAATTAAACTATCACTTTTTGCAGATGACATGATGGTATACTTAGAGAACCCCAAAGACTCTGCTAAAAAGCTACTACCGTGTTTCCCCGATAATAAGACCTATCCTGAAAATAAGACACCCACATACTCTTTAATATTCCGCTAAAATAAGCCCTCCCCCGAAAATAAGCCCTATCGAACTTACTATGAAAACGGTCATCATGGTGATCCCCTGCGCTATATGCTGCGTAGCGGTACCTTCAGTAAGCAGCGCCGCCCTCCCCTCCCGGGTGAAACGCACGTCGCGCTCCGAGCTGCATCCAATCAGAGCTGCAGCAGTGAGTGCGTCATCCTCTTCTTCCCTGGTGATTTGCTTGCTGGCGCTACTGAGAGCAGCGCCGCGGAGTAGAGCTGAGACAGGACCATCTAAAAACTCGGTAAGTTCAGTAAGCGATGGAGAATAAAATAAGCACTCAGGGGGGAGGCTAAAAGGGGCATGATGGAGGCTAAAATGGGCATGATGGAGGATAAAAAGGGGCATGATGGAGGCTAAAATGGGCATGATGGAGGATAAAAGGGGCATGATGGAGGATAAAATAAGCCCTCCCCTGAAAATAAGCCCTCTGGTGTTTTTTAGTCCCAAAAAAATAATAAGACAGTGTCTTATTATCGGGGAAACACGGTAGAAATAATTCAAAATTTCAGCAAAGTGGCAGGATACAAAATAAATCCACATAAATCCTCGGCATTTTTATATATCACTAACAAAATGCAACAGCAAGAGATACAAAGAGAAATTCCATTCCAAACAAATGTTGAGAGTATAAAATATTTGGGAATCCATCTACCAAAGAAAAGTCAGGAATTATATGAGAAAAATTACAAAACACTTGCCACAAAAATAAAATCAGATTTAAATAATTGGAAAGACATTCAGTGCTCTTGGATAGGCCGAGCGAATATAATAAAGATGACAATACTCCCCAAACTAATCTATTTATTTAGTGCTATACCAATCAGACTCCCAAGAAACTATTTTAATGACCTAGAAAAAATAACAACAAAATTCATATGGAAGAATAAAAGGTCAAGAATTGCAAGGGAACTAATGAAAAAAAACTCAGAGGAAGGTGGTCTAAGTGTACCTGATCTAAAGCTATATTATATAGCAGCAGTCACCAAAACCATTTGGTATTGGCTACGAAATAGACCGGTAGATCAGTGGAACAGATTAGATACAAAGGACAAAAAAGGGTACATCTATAGCAATCTAATCTTTGACAAACCCAAAGATTCCAACATTAGGGATAAAAATTCATTATTCGGAAAAAACTGTTGGGAAAACTGGAAATTAGTATGGCAGAAATTAGATATGGATCCACACTTAACACCATATACCAAGATAAGATCAAAATGGGTCCATGATTTAGGCATAAAGAGGGAGATAATAAATAGATTAGAGGAACAGAGGATAATCTACCTCTCAGACTTGTGGAGGAGGAAGGAATTTATGACCAGAGGAGAACTAGAGATCATTATTGATCACAAAATAGAAGATTTTGATTACATCAAACTAAAAAGTTTCTGTACAAATAATACTAATGCAAACAAGATTAGAAGGGAAGTAACAAATTGGGAAAATATTTTTAAAAACAAAGGTTCTGACAAAGGTCTCATTTCCAAAATATATAGAGAACTGACCCTAATTTATAAGAAACCGAACCATTCTCCAATTGATAAATGGTCAAAGGATATGAACAGACAATTCTCAGAGGAAGAAATTGAAACTATACCCACTCACATGAAAGAGTGTTCCAAATCACTACTGATCAGAGAAATGCAAATTAAGACCACTCTGAGATACCACTACACACCTGTCAGATTGGCTAAGATGACAGGAACAAATAATGACAAATGTTGGAGGGGATGTGGGGAAATTGGGACACTAATACATTGCTGGTGGAGTTGTGAAAGAATCCAGCCATTCTGGAGAGCAATCTGGAATTATGCCCAAAAAGTTATCAAACTGTGCATACCCTTTGACCCAGCAGCGCTACTACTGGGATTATATCCCAAAGAAATACTAAAGAGCGGAAAGAGACATATATGTGCCAAAATGTTTGTGGCAGCTCTTTTTGTTGTAGCTAGAAACTGGAAGATGAATGGATGTCCATCAATTGGAGAATGGTTGGGTAAATTGTGGTATATGAAGGTTATGGAATATTATTGCTCGGTAAGAAATGACCAGCAGGAGGAATATAGAGAGGCCTGGAGAGACTTAAATCAACTGATGCTGAGTGAAATGAGCAGAACCAGAAGATCACTGTACACTTCAACAACAATACTGTATGAGGATGTATTCTGATGGAAGTGGAAATCTTCAACATAAAGAAGATCCAACTCACTTCCAGTTGATCAATGATGGACAGAGGTAGCTACACCCAGAGAAGAAACACTGGGAGGGGAATGTAAATTGTTAGCACTAATATCTGTCTGCCCAGGTTGCATGTACCTTCGGATTCTAATGTTTATTGTGCAACAAGAAAATGATATTCACACACATGTATTGTACCTAGACTATATTGTAACACATGTAAAATGTATGGTATTGCCTGTCGTCGGGGGGAGGGAATAGAGGGAGGGGGGGTAATTTGGAAAAATGAATACAAGGGATAATATTATAATATATATATATATATATATATATATATATATATATATATAATTTAAAAAAAAAAAAAAAAAAAAAAAAAGAATCATCTGCTTCCAGTGGCAAGTTGTAGATCAGGATGGCTTGAGATGGCCCTCTATCTAATCAATCTAAATCAATCAAATTTAATGTAAACCTCCCTTGACTAATATACCTTCCACTAAACTCTTTTACTTAACTGCTTCTATTCTGAGACAAAATAACATCAAAAACAACTTAGGTTTCTTTCCTATTACCTCCATTCCTGAATTTATTCCTCCTTGTCCTTCTACCTAGTGAACAATTTTTGTAATAGGATAACATGATATTTTTGTAAAGTGCTTTGCAAATTTTAAAATACCATATAAATGCTAGCTACTATTATTACTATTATAACAAAGATTTTTATAAAAGTTTTAACATTTTAATTTAAAATTGTGGGTTCTATTCTTCACTCCCTTCTTCTTCTATTCCCTCCCTGAGATGGTAAATAATTAGATATGGATTATGGATATAAAATTATGAAAAACATTTCCATATTAGTCATTTTGTATAAGAAGACTTGAACATAAGCAAAAATGAAAGAAAATGAAAAATAGCATGCTTTAGTTTGTATTAAATCAATATCAGTTCTTTCTTTGGAGTTGGTTATGTTTCGTCATTAGTCCTTTTGGGATTGTCTTTCATCATTTTATTGCTGAGAATAGCTAAGTCATTGACAATTCTTCACTGAACAATATTGCTGTTACTGTGTACAATATTCTTCTGGTTCTTCTCACTTCACATTGCATCTGTTCATGTAAGCCTTTCCAACTTTTTCTGAAATAATTCTGCTTCTCATTTCTTACAGCACAATAATTACAAACATATACCACAGCAAAGGTTTTTTTTTTAAAGATATTGGATGCTCATCAGCAAAAGTAACTGACATATCAGCCAAGTCTGAGAAAATATTCAATAATCCATATGTATAACTGTCCACTTTTGCCAAGGAGGGAGGGAGACATTTTCTCATTCTATCTTCATGGCCAAAATTGGTATTCTAAATGTACAACATTCGTAGCTTTTTGAAAATTATCTTCTATGTAATTTTCTCTTCTCATTTAGAATATGGGATCCTTGAAGGCACATATGCATTTTCTAGTGGATCACAGATTTCGAAAAAAAAAATCTTCTCATTTTATAAATGAGGAAAATGAAGCCCAGAGAAGTTATTTGTTCATATAAATTCACGTAAGAGATTAACTTTTGACTCCTAATCTATGGTTCTTTCCATGAAACCATAGTGATTTCCTGAGATGTCTAATAGATATTAGCAAAAGAGTATTACTAGTGCCCCATTAGCTCTATAAGGATTTACCCTTTGATTTGGTAATAACTTTGGAGAAAGATTTAAAAAAAAGAAGCAAGGGAGTTGGGTGGACCTAAAATCAGAAGATTTAAGTTCAGATTTGGGCTGAGACACTTCCTGGCTGTGTGACTCTGAGTAAGTGACTTAGTCTTTGTCTGTTTCAATTTCCTTATATATTAATAATACCTACATCCTAGATTCATTGTAAAAATGATGAAATAAAACAGGAAATGTGTTTTGCAAACCTTAAAGTTCAAAGCTAATTATCATAATTATTATTATTGTCATACTTTAAGGGAAAATTTCAAGAACTTTCTTCCTTGTATCCATTCTGAATTCGATCATAAGTACAACTCTTTGTCCATTCCATTGCCCTCTTATTTTACAACTTGGCACTTGGATGACTATTAGGTTAGAAATGTACAAGATAATTTCCAGTGCTGATGTTATCCCCAATAGTCCATATAAAATCCTGGTTTTTCCTGGTGATTATGAAACATGTCCCTAAATATTAATTCTTGCTTCCTCATGAATATTATAGAGTAATAGCCTAATATTAATCATTATTCTTTTTAAAGTTCTCATTTTTGTGTAGTGTTTCTATTTTTCCAAGTGTAACTTAGAGGCAATTGAGTCCAACCCTTTCACTTCACAGATGGGAAAACTGAGGCATAAAGTAGTTATGTGACTTTCCAGTATCACAGAGTTAATCAATAAATGAGAACAAATTTGAGTTTGGGTCCTCCTCAATTGAAATCAAGCACTCAACCCACTGTTCACCCAACTTCTGACTATTAAGGAGTGGGATTTTGCCTTAACCTGATCCTGGAGAGTGGGAGCTTTCACATGAGACAGGGAGGTGAAGTTTTTTCCCCGTGGATTGAATAGCTGCCAGAAGTGAGTTGTTGTTGTTTTTTGTTTGTTTGTTTGTTTGTTTTTTTTTCATTTTCATTTTTCCCTCTTGGCTTTCAGATACCAACTATTCACTATCTCACTATCTCTATCCACCTCCTTCTCAGGTTCAGCTCCCTCCTCCCCCTTGCTCAGAAAGGAATAGCTTCAGCAGAGTTAGCTAATCATGGGAAGAAGGCAAACCTTTTTTGCCAGAACTAAAGTCAGATGGGTTTGTCATTTCACAATAGTAACCTGAGGGTATGCTTGCTGTCACTGATCATCCTGCCCTGGATTTGGAGGCTCCACCTGCTTTTCTGCTAAGATCCTCCCTTCCTGCCTGCCTGGCTGAAGTTCCCCTCTCTGGCTCCACTCCCATAGCAGAGCTGACAGCAATCTTTCTGTTTTTTTTGTTTGTTTGTTTGTTTTGTTTTTTCGGTTTTTCCCCTTTTCTATTCATAACATTCCCAGCTTGTCCACCTCTGACCTCCCATCTCCATTATCCAGTTTGGACCCCAAAAGTGATCTTTCAGGCATACGGTGAAGTGCTGCATGGCTAAATCAATCCTGGTAGTTATTAGGCAAACTACCAGCTGCAGACAGCCCCCGTTCTGGCACCTATGATTTCTTCCCCCTTATTAGTATTTCTCAACATCTCCATATTGCACCCAAACATTGAGACAGTTGGATGATCAGCAGGCGAGAAGAAAAGCCTGAGGAGAAGGGTAAACAAACACAAGCCCAGCCTAAAGAAGTCCAAGTTCTCAATGATGCTCTGCTCATTTTTCAATGTACAGGGCACAGGCCCAAGGGCTCACCAAGATCAAAAAGAAAGTAGTCTTCATCCCTCTTGGTCCTGCCTTCCTTCTTGCAGTCCAAATTACAAAACTTGGCTTTGGGCACTCTGTTATACCTGACTCTATCTTATGCTAATGCAGGGAGGGAATATTCTATTTCTAGACTTGTCTGGTACCTCCCATCTCTTTGAAAGTTACATTGCAATCCTTGGTACATGCGTTGCATATTTTCCTTTCTGTCTTTGCAGTCAACAGATATATATTAAGCACCTAATATGGACAAGGCAGTAGGTAACAGATATACAAAAAAAAAAAAAAAAAAAAAAAAAAGGAAAAGGTCCTTATGCTGTAATGATAAGTATCCTTTAAAAACCTACCATATGTCAGGCACTGTATTTTATGTGCTCATGGTACAGATAAAAATGAAATGCCCTCTGTCCTCAAGGAGTTTATATTTTATTGTGGAAATATAATGATATATAATGATAGTACAGCTAAATAAATACAAGGTGATTTGAGAAGAGGGAGGAAGAGTACTAACCGCTGGAAACACTGCTCATTACAGAATCTAGAGATGCTAAGAGGCATAAATGATTAGGGAATGGGTACTACTCATGTTCCTACAACTCCTCCTGGAGTGGCAGCTCCATGAGGCTAGGTACCATATTATATCAAAGTCTAGTGAAGTTGCCTGCCCACAAAATGTGAATAACAAATACTTGCTATATAGCATTAAACATGGACAGACCAATTAGGAATAGGAAAAGGGAGAAGATGGAGAGAGAGAGAGAGAAAGAAAGCGACAGACAAATAGACAAACAGAGACAGAGAGAGACAAAAACAGAGACAGAGACAAAGAGAGGAAGGGAGGGAGAAAGAGAGAGAGAGAGAGAGAGAGAGAGAGAGAGAGAGAGAGAGAGAGAGAGAGAGAGAGAGAGAGAGACAGAGAGACAGAGAGAGACAGAGACAGAGAGACAGAGACAGAGAGACAGAGAGAGACAGAGAGAGACAGAGAGAGACAGAGACAGAGACAGAGAGAGAGAGAGAGGGAAAAGGAGAGAGAGGGAGAAAGGGAAGGAGGGAGAAAGAGACAGCGAGACAGAGAAAAACAGAGACAGACAGAAACAGAGAGAGACAAAGAGACAGACAGACAAAAAGAAATACAGACAGAGGATTCTGGGCCAAAGTATTAATATCTTAAGGCTACAGAATTTATTTAGAACTGGAAGTAACATATAAATAAAATAAACAACATGAACACAATATGCACTATCTTTTAGATGTATCCTGGTTAAAAGTTTGGACTCAGTAAATTGTAAACTCCTTTGAAGTTGATAGGAACCTGGGAGGATCACTAGAAAGTCTGGATTATGAACCAAATGGCACAATCATAACACTGGAAAGAAGATTAAAACTTTTGGTGGAAGGACAGATGTTCAGGAAGGTATGGACCCTCCCTTCTTTATCCCAATCCCTAGTTCTCAGTTCCCATCAGGAGCTAGATACTCTCACTTTTTTGTGAGTTCTGACTTATCTCTGCTATCATCACTCTTTCCAAGACACACACACACACACACACACACACACACACACACACACACACACACACACTTTCATCTATATCTGAAGTAACACAAAGCTTATTCCAGCATAATCCTTGTACCTACTATTCTTTCACCAATAATCTTTGGTCAGGACTCTGCCATTGTTCTCTAGGGTCAAATGAACATTATTATTTGCCCTCGGATTTTACCTTCTGAACTCTACTAAGTACAATTTGGTCTTTTCATCTGTCATAAATTTGTATACTGCTTTATAATGCCCCTCATTTGAATGTGAGATCTTTGAAAGCAGAGGTGGCTTTCATCTATTTACATGTTGTGGTTGTTGACTAATTTTCAGCTGTGACCAACTATTTTTTATTCCACTTAGCATTTTTTTGGCAAGGATATTAGAGTGACTTGCTTTTTTCCTTTTCTAGTCCATTTTACAGATGAGGAAGCTGAGGCAAACAGGGACACGTAGCTTACTCAGAGTTACATGTATCTAGTATAGATTTGAACTCAGGTTCAGACTCATCTTTTTGACTCCAAGCCTGGTATTCTACCCACTATGTCATTAAGTTGCCTAGAGTCTATTTATAAACCCAGTACTAAGCACAGTACTTGGTACATTGTACATCATAAGCACTTATTTTTTTAAAAATTCCATTCCAGTATTCATCAGCACTAGGATAGCTCTGCAAATCAACTGTGAACCAAGAGCTTACATTTACTCTGGAGAGGATCATAGCCCAAATGCCAACCTAAGAAAATAAATGGAAGAGGCAAACTCAGCACAAAGGACTAGACCAGCTGTTATGATAAAGCCTGGGGATATGCTTTGGGCAAGCCGACAAGGAATGGAGAGGATAGATTATAAGAGAAAAAGAGGGAGAGAAAACAAGAGGAAGGAAGAAGAGAAAGGAAGAAGGAAAGGAGTTGAAAGACAAAGAGAGACAGAGATAGAGATAGAGAAAAAGAGAGACAGAAAGAAAAAGAGAGACAAAAAATACAGAAAAAATATATAGAAAGACACAGAGAGAGCAAGAGCAAAAGTGAGAGTGAGAGAGAGAATTTTCTAGACCAAAGTAATATCTTAGGGTCACAAAATTTAGAGCTAGAATTTATAAGGGACTTATAAAAATCATCTATCCCATTTTATAGATAAAGCTAGTGAGGCCCAAGAGAAACAAATATCCTGAATAACTTATCCAAGATCATTTCAGTTTCAACTATATCTTTGTTCTATCCCTTTTAATGGTACAGGTTGCAATCTGTCCATAATTCCTCATATTATTTGGCTCTTGTACATGGATTCCTGTAAATCCTCCATAGTACATATACATACTGTGCTTAAAGACCTTCCTTTAGGGATTCTAAGAGGAAATTATGGAGGGAGAACATTCTAAAAATGAGAATCAGGGTGTTCAAAGGCATGGAGATAGGAATTAGAATATCCTTTATGGGAACAAGTAAGTTGGCCAGTTTAGCTGGCAAGGAGAGTGTTTGAGGAGGAGGACTGTGTAATCTGAAAATGTAGAACATGAAGAGCTTTAAATTCCAGATATATTTGTATTTCATCCCAATATCAACAGAAATCTACCAAAGCTTTTGGAATAGGGAATTCATTGTCAGATCTGTGCTTTGGAGTATTAATTCTGTACCTATGTGAAACATAAATTGAAGAGAGTTGAGACTTAAGACAAAAAGACTGGGAGGCTACTGCAACAATTTTGGTGAGAGATGATCAGGGCATGAGCCATATAAAAAGAGAGAAGGAAAGCTTATACAAAAGTTGTGGAGGAAGAATAGACAATACCCTGCAACACACACACACACACAGATATCTATCTATCTATCTATCTATCTATCTATCTATCTATCTATCTATCTATATAGATACATAGATATAGATAGATATAGATAGATAGATAGATAGATAGATAGATATGTAATGTTTTTAAGCATAAGAAATATTTATAATAAAATCCAAACTAAAGAGGGATTTCATATAGAAAATGACATTCTTCAGATGCTCTTCTATATGGAATTTGTTGCATTGATTGATTTGAGCCCTGTAACTTTGAAGAAGCTACTAAACAAGATTTATAATTACTCAAGAATTCAGACAAACTATCTTTGCAGGAAAAAAAAAAAACAAGTGGATGGAGAATGCTGGTTGTTCAAACTATGATATACAATTGGGTGGATAGACAAAGTTGTTCCTGAGCACATCTGTCTTGGATGGATAATATAGATGTACCAGAAATTTACCCCAGAATGGAAAAGGAGAAAGGAAACAGGATGGGTTGCTTTTAGGAACTCACACTTTGCAAACTTCCCTCTTAAACAAAAAATGAATGAATTCACCTGTTTATGCTTTATTAAATGCTAATAATCCAAGAATCGCAGAACAAAATTATCTCTGTTATATATTTTAAGGAAATATATAATTTTGACATCTTTATGGGACACACTTGTTTGGAGAAAAGTTATTAAAGAGTCATTTTGCTCTGCCAAACAATGCTTTTTTGCAGTCAACAAACATAAATCACAGTGGATCTAGTATTCTCTGTACCTTTTAGTCAGTTGTGAGACTGTAAGTATGGGTTCTATTGTAGAAAATCATTTGTGAAAGTCCCTGCCAGTTTCCTTCTCCTATTTTCACCACAGGAGTCCTCCATAAATGTGTAAATTATTTTCATAAAGATTTTAGAGGTGAAAAACTCAGAATATGGGATAGCAGTTTTTGATATCTCTTAAATTACTTTTTTCCCCTTAGTAAAAATAGTCTTTTTTTCCTCCTCAATTTTTCAACATCTTCCTTCTTTTTCAGATAGATGGAAAATTGACCTTTCCCTGCATTTAACATTGTGTCACCTCCACCCAGTACTTTTCTGTACATTTGATCTATCTCATTTGTTCTTTTTTTTTTTTTTTTTTTAAGCAATTTCTGCTTTGTCTAACACAGTGGGATTCAATGTGGTGGCTCCACTGTCATTGATGGAGAAAATAAGTCTTCTGTAGAAATTTTGATAAAACTTTTCTAAATTTTTGCATCTTTATTATTCTCCCTCCAATTTCAATTTTAAATGTCCCTCTTATGATCTGGCTTAATTGAGTCACATGCCAAATTTCTTGTAAACTCATTTCTCCTCCAACATTTCTTTCTGATTTATGAGGCAATATTGCTTATCTTAAAAGATTTTGAAAATGAGTTTCTATCCTAAGCTGGGGTTGACATGTATTTCTTCGTGGAAAACCTATCAAATGTTTGCAACCTGAGATGGTTCCTAGGATTCTTTGGTTTTGTCATTATGGCAGCTGCCTTCTGGTGATAAAGTCAACACCAGATCTTTTACCCACTTGTACTTTTCAGTGTTAAGCCATTATTATTATTAGGACTTCTTTAGTTGAGACCACATGTGTACAGCAGAACAGGGTCCAGACACATCTGATTTCAAATCTAATCATATTTCTATGATGCCTTTTTAACTACATAAAAAATAAACAAATCAAAACTTTGGTGGAAAGGTAGCATAGATCATCATATCAGAAAAGGTATTTTCCAGGGACTTATGGAGCAAAAACATTTCTTTTTCAGGATTAAGAAAAGTAGACTTTTTCTAGTTGAGGCAGAGGGAATGCAGTATAGGCTAAAGGAGCTGTCTGAAGAGAATGGTATAGAAGAGACTTCAAACTATGTCTGACTTTCTAGAATTAAAATTATGTTGGGGAGGGCAGGCTATGGCAGGATATTCAAGCAGCCTTGACAACCGAGGCCATCAACAAAAACAGCAAAACGGATTTCAGATCAAGGATAAGACCTGGCAGAAAGAGGTCAGTCCATCAGGAAGAGAGAACTAATCAGCAAGAATAAGGTTTAGTATTTGGAAGTTGTCTAACTCCCATGTGACATTTAAATTTGTTCATTTTATAGACACTCAAATTATGTTCTCTTCTTTAGAAACATAGATGCTATGTAAAACAGAGAATATCTAGTAGGAAAAATGTTAGGTCCAAACTAAGTGAACTTGATCTAGGTTTGCTTCTCCTGAAGAATTTAATAGAAGATTGTCTGCTCCTTTAAAGGCTATCCAATATTGCACCGGGCAAAAGTATTTAATTGTTATTTTCTATCATATTATATATAGTATGTGAAAATTTAAGAGGAATAGAGTTGAGGTCAAGTTCCATCCCTGACATCCTGATGAAGTGACTCCAGCTGGATAAGGCACTTATTCATTTAGTACTCAGGAAAGTCTCAAAGATACCAAAATATATATTGAGGTAAATTGGTAGGGGAAGTTGTTTGCTAGACATTCCCTACATCAAGGAAATCAGAGTTTCAGTTCCCATCCCCATCTGAAACTTTGCGCCATACAATCCTAGGCAGGATTATGTTTCCTTAAATTGCCACTTACGTTCAACTTTCCAAAAAAGGACTATTGATTTGAATGTTGGACATTACTCCTAGGGCAATAGTAATAATGGCCATAGTGATAATAACTAACATAATACATATAAAATTTTTGTGTCATATGATTCTCATGGTAACCCTAAAGATAGATGCTCTTATTATTCTCATTTTACAAATGAAGAACTTGAGTTTGGAACTCTTTTAAGAGACTTGCCTAGAGTCCTACAGCTAATGTCTAAAGTAGGATTAGTATTTGATTCTAAGTCTAGTATTATAAGAAATGTGCCACCTATCTCTATAGACAGGATAAATGTACACTAACAGATAACTAAGGGGTAAGTAATATTGTGTATTTTAATATGGTATCAATCCCATTATTACTTTGGTACAGAGGAGAAAAGATTCAGCTTGAGCTCCTGAACTTGGTATTACCTGATCCAAATTTGATTTTTGGGTCTGTTGCATACTTTCTGTATGACATTGGACAAGTCATTTAGTCTCCCCAGTCTCATCTGTAAAAGGAGAGGATTGTCCTTGACAGAGTATAAAGTACCTTCCATCTTCGGATCTACGTGCCTACTGTCTTATGACTTATTAGTTGTGTGACACTGAATAAATCACCTAACATCTCACTGAATTTGTTTCCTCATCTGCAAAAATGTAAATAATAATAGTAATATCTACTTTATATGTGGATATACATCATATTTGTATATTCACAAAAATATGAATAATGAAAATTGCAGGTATTGAATATTTGTAAATTCAATAAATGTATATTTGTATATTCACAAAAATGTGAATAATAATTATAGTAATAATATTTGCCTTACAGATAGCTATATAGCAACTGGGTTATTGTATGGACTGCATAAAATAATATAAGCAAAGTTAGGAAACCATAAGCTACAATCCATGTGATATCATTTATTATATGTATGTGTAAATGTATGTGTATATATATATATATATATATATATATATATATATATATATTATGTATATGTGTTGTGTATATATACACATATAAAAATACAGGCATGTATATAATATTATTTATTATGGAGATTTCCCCCATAATTCAATGGTTATTTATTTAGTGGTAGAGTTGGTTCCAGGATTCAGGACTCCACAATCCCAGCACAATTTCCTGTCCCTCCATTATACCAATGACTGCCACATCTGGATCCTCCCCCTCATGTAAAAGGCTAGGTTCATTTTCTCCTTTTCTACTTCTAACTTTGTTGTTATTAGCTTCCCTCATTTGATTGACACGTCCCTTAAAGAGCAGGCGTCTCTGTTCCCTTGTTGTGTGTTCAAGCATGGCAATGCAGGAGGTGCTGAATCCATTACAAGAAAGAATAGCAGCTTGTCCTCCATCTCAAAGCCCTGTTTCTCATCTGTGCAGCTTCCCTGTTCCATTCAGTGGTGGCTATTGTGAGTTGGCAGGTTATGTAATGTCCTATAGAAGGCTCCTATTTAAAAGGCTGATTGTTGACAGCCCATATGACAAACAGGCTTCACTCTGTCAAAAGAACATCTCCAATGCATCTGCATTTTGGCTTGCTGCTGTTTCCTCTCCCCACAGTCCATCAGGGTTGCACTCAACGATTCAGGCTTTGCCTGCGATGGGAACTGCTGTATCTCAGCAAGGGGCTGTCAAACTGTCCCACTTTTCCTGCCTAAGTCAAATAGGCATATCCATATTTATATCAATCTGGGCACATAAATGGTATATGCTCACTATGTATCATCATTGCTAGGGCATTCACCAAAAGAGGGACTTACCAAAAATCAGCTCACTGAAAGGACATCCATGAATGCAGTCTACATATACCAACACATTCTTAGAGCTTGAGAGGATCTTAGAGATCATTTAATTTTACAGAAGGGAAAACTGAAGGGCAAAGAAAGAGAAACATTTGTCCAAAGTCATACAGATAAACATTTAAATGGCATATTGAAGTTTGAAAGCCACTTTACATGGATTATCTCATTGGCACCCTAAAACAATCCTGTTTACATAGGTAATCAGCTATTATTGCTTAGCCTGACCTTAAAGATGAGGAAGCTGAAGCTCAGAAAGATTGAGTAAATCATATTCATACAGCTAGGCAATTTAATACCCAAACTCCAGTCCTTCCATGCACCATACTGTGATTGCCTAACTTCTTCCCATCCTGCTGCCAATGCGCTCTTGGCTCTAACTAAGCCTTCTCCTCTAAAAGAGAAGAACACACTGCTTGCCAACCCAAAGGTCTCACACCTTCGTTGCTCTGAATCAGTCATAAATTCTCATGAACGTCTGATAAAATGGTAACCAAGGAGAACCGAGAGTCATTTTGATGACATGCCATTGTTGCTAATTTATTTTCAGCTCAAATATCTGATTACTTTGAAACCCTCAGCATGTGGACATGTGCCAATGTGCTTGATTATAATCATCAACATCATTACCAATAATAATGCCTTGCATTTATATAGCCCTTTTACCTTGAAGGTTTTTGCACCTCTCTTATCCTGGGCCATGGTTTATACTTGGCTTTTCTGTAAGCAGAGGCAGAAAGAAATGTTGCAGGAGATACCATTTAAATAAGATAAATAAATATAGGCTATCGACTTCCATGTTGGCTTTCAAAGTAGAGCCGGAACAAACTGTACAAATTTATATTCTGCCTGTTTGATAACTATTATCGTACTGCTTGGAAACATAGCAAATACAATATAATGAACAGTTTGGGAGGAGAGAGAGGATGCTCTATAATCACTAGTAGAAAGGGAACCTGCCACTTATTACCTCTATGACCTTGCATAAAAAACCCTAATAGTTATTTCCTTTATGAATCTTTGGGGGCCTCACTATAGACAAATATAAATGTGAGAATTAGAAGAGATGACTTATAAAGCCCCTTTCAGTCAATCAATCATTCAAGAAGTATTAAAATACCTAAAGTTTCCAGAATTATCAATAGGCTCAGACATGAAGATAATATTCTGATAGCCAGAAATGAAGAAGTCAGAAGCCTCTTTAGGTGAAAGAAGAACATATAAAAGCTGGATTGAAGCTTAACATAAAAAACTCCTAAGATCTTGGCAATTGATCCCATCACTTCTTGGAAAATAGAGGGAAAAGAAATGGAAGCAGTGTCAGATTTTATATATCCTTGGGCTCAAAGATCACTGCAGACAGTAACTACAGTCATGAAATTAAAAGACGTTTGTCCTTAGAAGGAAAGTTATAACAAATCTGGACAGCATACTAAAAAGCAGAGACATCACCTTGCTGACAAAGATCTGTATTCTCAAAGATTTGGGGGTTTTTTTGTTTGTTTTTTTTTGTTTTGTTTTTTCAGTAGCAATGTATGGCTGTGAGAGTTTCTATACAAGAAAAGCTGAGAGTCACACATTGACATTTTCTCATCATGGCACAAGAGAAGACTTTTGAGAATCCCTTAGATATCAAGGAGATTAAATAAGTCAATACTTAAGAAATTAGTTCAAACTATTCACTGGAAGATCAAATACTGATGCTGAAGCTTAACTATTTTGACCACTTAACGAAACACTAGAACACATTGGGAAAAGACCCTTATGCTGGGAAAGATTGAAGGAAAAAGAAAAAAGGAGAAGGCAGAGGATGAGATAAATAGCTATTTTCATGGAAAAATGAACATTCATATATTTCAAGACATAACAGAGAATAGAAGAGACTGGTATGCTACAGTACATGGAGTAACAAAGAATGAGACACAATGGAATAACTAAACAACAGGTATGTGGTAGTCACTGAAGGTACTGTGCTAGATGCCAGAAAAATGAGAACAAAAGGAAAACAGGACCTATATTCAAGGACCTATCGTTCTGATGAAAAAGACACCTGGACTTATATAGGTAGATTCAAAACAAATATTACACAGATATAAATTAATCTTGGGGAAATGGTACTAGCATATGGGAGGTTCAGGAAAGGCCTAATGCTGAATGAAGATAATACTTGAGGTGAGAAACCAGGGATTCCAAAAGGTTGAGGTGAAGATGGAGTTCATTCCAGGAAGCTCTTGCAATAGTCCAAGAAGAGGTGATAAATATCTGAACTAGTGTAGTGGCTGATTGAGGAGAGACATATTCTGAGGTATAAACAATAGCATTTGGTAATTAATTTGAAATATAAAATAATATTGAAATAAGGAAATCTAGAAATGGGGTGGCTTTAGGAAGAATGACAGTGACTTCTATTTTAGACATGTTGAATTTAAGAAGTCTTTTGTACATCTAGTTCAGAATATCCAATAGAAAGTTGAAGATACAAGACTATAGTCCAGGGAAAAGAAAAAGACTAGGATGTAGGAGGCACTTGCATAGAAATTATTATTAAACTCACAGGAGCTAAGTATTTATAGAAAAGTTAAGTGGACCCACGACAGAAGTTATGATATTGAACTTGACAAAAGGAGTAATCAGACAGATAAAACAAGGACCAAGAGAGTAAAGATGTGAAAACCTAGAGAATCAAGTTCCAAATCTATGACTATTGCTCTATTAAGAAATTAGGATGGAGGCAGTTAGGTGGTGCAGTGGATAGAGCACCAGCCATGAATTCAGGAGAACCTGAGTTCAAATAGGATCTCAGACACTTAACACTTCCTAGCTGTGTGACCCTGGGCAAGTCACTTAACCCCAATTGCCTGAGCAAAAAAAAAAAAAAAAAAAAAAAAAAAAATAGAAAGTATGGAACAACATGCTCTGATGTCAATGTTGATATGAAGTTTATAAAAGGCCAGCTTTCCACCCCTGGGGAGTATATAGTTTAGTTGGAAAATAAACACATATTTAATAAGATATAATGCACAATAATTTTTGATGATAAATTCCTCATATCATAATGTTGCCTAAATCCTGCAATGAAATGTCATTTAGGCCTCTAAGTGACCAGCTTTTAAAAATTCTGATTGTCCGTGATAATTTGAAATGTCAGGTAAAATGCTTAGATGAATAAAACCAGGCTTAGAATTCAAAATGCCAAACCATGCTGATCATAATGAGAGGGTTAATTAACTCTCATTTTCAACCTGCAATTTCCTTGTTATTGTATCCCAACACAGAACCTGTCTTGTGAGCAACAGTAGCCCACTGATGAG
This sequence comes from Sminthopsis crassicaudata, assembly GCF_048593235.1. Lineage (NCBI taxonomy): Eukaryota > Metazoa > Chordata > Mammalia > Dasyuromorphia > Dasyuridae > Sminthopsis > Sminthopsis crassicaudata. Next base: position 494,058,484 of record NC_133619.1, read on the forward strand.
TCAGAATGATTCTGTCTATGGGCCACTAGAACCCCCTACCTGTACATACAAATGAAAACCTGATTCTAAATTTAAACACAGAAAATGGACAAAGCCTGATGGTGTCACTAAGATGAATGAGAGAGAATGAAATCTGTTGTCTCTCTGGAAAAGGACCAAGACTGTATTTGCTTTTTTTTCCAGTGATATATTAAAAACAAGATTTAAGAAACACCAGTGTTAGAACTCTCCTCCTCCCTGCCTCCTTGTGACTGATGTTCACTGCCCAGCTTGTGACTGATGTTCAGAAAACAAAGTCAAAACACACATATCTATACACGCACACACACACACACATACACACACACACACACACACACACACACACACACACACAAATAGAATACTTACTAAATAGAATGGTTAAAAATCAGTCTCACCCTCTTCTGAGGTCTGGGCAGACTTTGCTCACAACCACGTAGCAATGCCAAAATCAGACTGAAGAAGGAATCTGCCTTAAATCTCAAGGAAAGGGAATTCAGGAAAAGGGGGGGGGGGCAATTTCATCACAAAAACACTCCATATTTAGTTGATTGAAGGGATTATATCTTTAAGCACAGCTTTCTCAGCTTATATAGTTGAAAAGATCAGTTTTTAATCACATTCTAATGCTTAGACTCAAATATCTTCCTTATCCAGTTTATCCTAGAGGTCATCAATAAGCATTTCTTAAGCGTAAGTACAGGGGATACAAAGAAAGGCAAACAAATAGAGAAATAAAAGCACGTTTTACATTGAAATTCCTAACGCATAGATCTGACCATGGCACTCTTCTGCTCAATAAATATCACTGGCTCCCCATTTTCTCCAGGATTAAATGCAAACTCCTCTGTTTATTTTTTTTTAAAGCCTTCAGGACCTGGCATGAATCTACCTTTTTAGGCTCCTCAGTCATTACTTCTCTTCATTCAGTCTTAGGTCCAGCCAAAGTGGGCTTCTTGCCCTTTTTCATAAATGACGTTCCATTTCCTATTCCTTGGCTGTCCAGGGTATTCATACCTGAATGAACTTCCTCCCTCTATATTTTATGGCATCCCTAGTTTCCTTCTGAGTTTAATTGCCAGCATGCCTTCTTCAAGGAGCCTTTCTTTATTTCCCAGCTGTTAGTATTTTCTTCTCTTTAAACTATTTCATATTTATCTTGGAAATATTGTTTTATTAATTTTTAATAATAGCTTTTTATTTTCAAAATAGATGCAAAGATAGCTTTCAACATTCACCCTTGCAAAACCTTGTGCTCCAAATTTTTTCCCTCCCTACTTACTCTCCCCCTTTATACAACAAATAATCCAATATACATTAAACAAGTGCAATTTTTCTAAACATATTTTGGAGATATTTATAAAGGAGCATATAGCTACCTGGATAAAATATAAGCTCCCTGAGGACAGGAATTATTCCATTTTTTCTTTATAATCCCAGTATATATATCACATAGTAGGCATTTAATAAAGACTTGGTGACTGATTCTTTGACCTATCTCATATGTCTCCCAGAAAACAGGGCAGGACTTGTTTGTAGCTGGTTTTCCTTCGATGTTCTCTTTAAGCTATAATATAACCACAACCTTTCCTTCCTTCCTTCTGATCTACTCCCAATAGTCCTTTTTCAGAAACCTTTGCTGCCTGTTGAATGATAATGATGATACTATGAAAACTAGCATTTATATAGCAAAGAATTGCAAAACACTCTAGTTGCATTAAACTCATTCAATCTTCACAAGAACCCTGAGAGATAGGTGCTATTATTATCTCCATTTCACAGATGAGAGAAACGTAGCCAAAGACATTAAATAATTTGCCTACAGAAATATAAGTAATGTCTAAGACAGGATATGAACTCACATTTTCCCGAGTCCAAGTCCCACACTATATCTATAGTGCCACCTAGCTGTCAACCTGTCCTAATCCTACCTCCTTCTCTAAGCATCCCTTACTTTGGACTTTTCCCTGGATTCTTCAAAATTATAGTCCTAGATCTTGTTCTCTCAGGACCCCACTGTCTATTTTTAAGGTAACTGAACCTAGTACAAACACATCAAGTGTCTGCTGAATTAAAAGCCATTCCTTGCTAATATGTCAGCAGGAATAGCTTAATATTTTATCCTTTTTAAGTGAGTAATTTGTATTTTAACAGGAATTTTCTGGACATATCTCCTTAACTTTAAGGAATGACTTAAAGAAAAGATGGAGGTTTCTTGCTGACCAGTTGGAAAATAATTGAGGACTAAGAGTCTTTTATCCTATACCTAAAATTATATCATATAAATAGCTTGCTATTGCTTCAAAACGATAGGGCAAGCTTTGCATAGGAAATCATCAGTTTTAAATGGCAACATCAAGACTGAGAATTAGATGGCATGATGGAATGAATTCTGGGCTTAGAACTAAGAGACTTGGATTCAAGTTTAAATTCTGTTCCTTACTATGAACCAGAATAAGTCATTTGTCAATAATGCAAATAGTGGTGTAATGGATAGAGCTCTGGCCCTAGCACCTAAATTCAAAACTGGTCTCGGACACATCCTAGCTTGTGACCCTGTTTGTCGAACTTTCCTCAGCTCTAAAATGGAGGTAATTAACATTTATCTCACAGATAAATGAGGATTATCGTGAGGATCAAAAAAGGTAGTATTTGTTTTTTCTTTCAAGTTTTTTTTTATTTTCAAAACATATACATAGATAATTTTCACAACATTCACTCTTGCAAAACTTTGTATTCCAAGGTTTTTTCTCCTTCCGTCCCTCCCTCCTACCCTATCCCCAGATAGCAAATAGCCAGATTTGGGTTAAACATGTGCAATTATTCTATACATATTTCCACAATTTTCATGTTGCAATAGAAAAATCAGATCAAAAGGGAGAAAATAAGAAAAAAAAACAAATGCCAGCAAATGATGCATACAGTTCCCATAACCCTTTCTCTGGGTGCAGGTGGCTCTATCCATCACAAGAGAAGTGGAACTGCCTGAATCACCTTGATGTTGAAAAGAGCCACATCCATCATAATTCATCATTGTATAATCTTATTATTGCTGTTCTCCTGGTTCTACAAACTTCACTCAGTATCAGTTCATGTAAGTCTCTCCAGGCCTTTCTAAAATCATCCTGCTGGTCGTTTCTTACAGAACAATACTGTTCCATAATATTCATATACCAAATTCATTCAGCCATTCTCCAGTTGATGGGCATTCACTCAGTTTCCAGTTCCTTGCCAAGGAGGTAATACTTGTTTAAAAAAAAAGAGTTTAGCATAGTGCTTGGCACATAGACACTGCACAAATGTTTATTCTTCCTTTATTCTGTCTATGGCTCAATTTCCACCTCTGTAAAATGGGGGTTCTACTATCTGTACTTCTTACCTCACATGGTGGCAAAAAAATTGAAGAGTCCAATTATATATTTCAATGTGCATTACACTTTCTTATCATTTATTTTTCACTAACCCCAAGGTAATTTGAAAAAATACCACTGCTACCCAGCTCTAGTAGCAAATATACATTTCATAAAAATTTGGATCTAGAAGTGTTTTGGGAAAACATTTTATCTAAATCATTCATTCTCCACAAAATGAAAATGAGTCCCAGAGAAGTGATTGACCCAAGGTTACACATGTAATTAGTGACAGATTTGACAGAGGAGAAGCTACCATATTTTGGGTACAGACAAGTACATGAAAGGTAGAATTCCTACCCACAACCCTTTGCTGGTGACGGAAGCTTCTTATCCATTAGAGGAAGAATCTCTGCAATTTTGTGGTATTTGTGCACATAGGCCAATCCTTTCTTATGAATCTCAAGGAAAGAAATATTCAGGAGAAACTTTGAAAAAAGAAAACGAATCTGAAGAAATGAGGACTGAGAAGGAAACTGAGAGAGTATATCCTGAAAAGAAAGATGTTTCCTTGTGGAAAGAGTATCTGTTAAGTGGATGGGAGGGGTCATTGAAGGCATAGTTTGGGGGAACAATATATAAAAGAGATTGTATGAAAAAAGAAATAAAAGAAGGAAAGAAAGAAGGGAAAGAGAGATGGAAACAAAGACATAAAGACAGACAGAAACAGAGACAGAAATGGGGACAGAAAGAGAGAAGAGAAAGACAGACAGAAAGAGATGGGGACAGAGATAGAGCAGAAACAGAGAGAGAGAGAGAGAGAGAGAGAGAGAGAGAGAGAGAGAGAGAGAGAGAGAGAGAGAGAGAGAGAGATATGGAAATGGAGATAGAGACAGACAAAACAAGAGAGATAGACAAAGAGATGGAAAAAGAGAGAAAGAGAAAGGAAGAAAGAAAGAGAGAGAGACAGAGACAGAGAGAGAGAGAGACAGAGAGAGAGAGAGACAGAGAGAGAGACAGAGAGACAGAGAGAGACAGAGAGAGAGAGACAGAGAGAGACACAGAGAGAGAGAGACAGAGAGAGAGAGAGAGAGAGAGACAGAGAGAGAGAGACAGAGAGAGAGAGAGAGAGAGAGAGAGAGAGAGAGAGAGAGAGAGAGAGAGAGAGAGAGAGAGAGAAAAGAAAAAGAAAGACATTGGATTTGGAATCAAAGGCTCTGAGTTAGCTCCCTGTCACTTTCTCCCTGTGACCTTGGACAAGTAGTTTCAAATATCTGGATCTCGATTTTTTCATCTATAAAAGGAGGGGGCTGAATTAGATGGCTCCAGAACTAGAGCTATGATCCCATGCAGCTGAATGTATTAGGGCTGTGCCAACTTCATTCTTCAAGTCCAGTTGGCTTCATACTTGCAGAAAGTCAGTAAATATCCATCTTCAAAGGAGGATGTGGCTCCAAGGAGCCATGGTCCTGGCACCTCAGGGGCACAGAAGACTTGTCAGAGAGGCCTCCATCTGCACATTTGTGCAGTGCAACCTGCCAAAGCTGCCTGAGAGCCCTGTGTTTGTGCATTCCCAGGCAGTAGCAGGGGCTGCTTTTCCATTGCCTCATAAATATTTATCAGCAAGCATTTTGTAAAGAAGAGTGTTATTAAGGCTGGTTCTGTCCGCAGCTTCAAATGTGCCCATACATCAGGTATTGCCAGTGGAGTGGGTCTAGAGCCCTCTTCCATCAGCCCTGAGCAAATCAGCTCCTTGAGAGGAAGGCAATAGAAAAGATTTTGTCTTCTTTAATGACCAAGCCCTGCCACTCCTAGGAAACAAGCATGGAGTTTGAGGGATGATCCACTAACCTAGCATGACCTTAAAATGTACACAGAAATTCAAATATGCAAGAGAGGAAAAAACCAATGGGCACTCAAAACAATGAAATCCATCCTCTCAAAGAAATGCTCCTTTTTCTCCCACATTCCCTCCCCCTTCTTGCATTAGTAACATAGCACTGACTTTCTTACATTTCTGTGTTCCAGAATACATCTCTTTGTGACTGAGGACATACCAGTGTCCCTCATTTCAACACTCCTGAGAAATAGATGCAACACATTGTAAGCCATGTCAGTCCCCAAATCCCAAAGTTACTGAGGGGACTATGTTTATGTAACCCACACTGTGGGTTTGCTATATCCATATGACAGGGACACCAGCCCACCAGTATCTTCAATATTCTAAGTCTCTCATGATTGAGGTAAACAAAAGAAGGATCTCTACCAACCAAGCTCAGATAGGGCAGTGAGGTGGTGCAGTGGATGGAATTCTGGAACTGGAATCAGGAAGATTTATCTTTCTGGGTTCAAATTTAACCTCAGACATTTGCTAGCTGGGCAAGTAACTTCTCCACTGTATGCCTCAGTTTCCTCATTTGTAAAATGAGTTGGAGAAGGAAATGACAAACTACTCCAGTATCTTTGCCAAGTAAACTCCAAATAATGTCATGAAGAGTCATACACAACAGAAATAATAATAATAAACTCAGTTAAAGGCAATTCATAATAGGATCACAAGATAACTGATCTAAATCTGATAGGACATCCAAAGCCCCTAGTCTAACTTACTAATTGTTACAGGAAGGAAGTCAAAATACATTGAATTAATTATCAGAGTGAAATATGAACTTTGGTCATCAATTTTAGGGTCACTACTATTTTCATTGTTTTTTACTGCTTTCTTTAGGATGTCCTTCCCTGGGAGTGAATTAGTTCAAGGCACAAAGGACAGAAGGGATTGAGACTTAGTCATGATCAATTATCTATCTTATTAGGATTCTAGATTATAGAAAGTTCTAGCAGAGTAAACTCTCCACAGGCTGAGGATGGGGGGTTCTTTCCCATATACAAGCTAAAGTTGGTCAAGCTATGGAAAATTATAGCACATAGTTCCTCACTTAAAAAAAGGTTGTATCTACGACAGAAGATTGATTATCAGACATTTTTGTTATGCCCAATTCTTCATAATCACATTTAGATTTCTTTGGGAAAGATACTAGAGTGGTTTACCTTTTTCTTCTTCAGCCCACTTTACAAATGAGGAAACTGAGGCAAACAGGGTTAAGTGACTTGCTCAGTGTCACACAGCTAGTGAATGTCTGAAACCAAATTTAATCTTATGAAGATGTCTCCTTGACTCCAGGCTCAAATCTATCCAGTGAGCCACTTAGCTGATATACATACTTATGTATATGCATATACATGTGTATGTATGTGTGTATGTGTGCTGTATATAGAATATAATAGAACCACATTATTGTATATCCACACCTTTAACATTATAGTCAAGGGAAAAAATTGGGATACAGAGAAATTGTGGCTTATCAAGGGTAATATTGCTAGTGATTATCGGAGGTGAAGAGACCTGGAGGAGCTTTACATACTGGGATAATAAGAAATATGTGAGAGTTGTTACAAAAACTGGAGCTAATGAAGACATATGCCAAAATATTTATCATAATTACTATTTAGGAAAAATCTCATATTTAGGAAACTACATCCTTTTCTTTTATAATTTGAGTCCAACCTAATTTTTGGATGTTAAAATGATTAGCCAAATAATTTAGTCTCCTTGAGTTAATAAGTGAGGAACTGGGAATACAAAGATTGCTTCAAATGGAGTATCAGTCCCTTGCTGGATCTCAGCATCGTCATATTTAGTTTCACTATTGCAATCAGAATCATCAGATCTTTTTGTCCAAAGATCAAGTTTCTTACAGTTTGGGTATAAGTCCTCTTTCATGATAGAAAACAAGTCTTAGAACATGTTACAAATGGTGGATTTAATGTTACAGAACATGTATAGATTTGGAGGTAATTCCTGGTATATTTTTTAGGCGACAGAACTGGTCCTTTGGTTTCAGGGAGTTCTAGGTGAGAGCTACTCAAAGAATTGAGAAGTTAAATACTTTTGCAATGGCCTCATAGTAATTAGATTTCAGGGATGAAATTTTGATCCCTAAGTGTCTTAGATAATTTTTATCCACTATATCAGACTTCCAAACCATGAGAAATGCCAATTAACATTATGAAATCTATGGAACCAATAAGTTGAAAATTGGGTATATAATATAAAACCTTATCCTGAACACTTATTTGATAACCAACAAAAGCATTCATAGTCTTTTTTTTATCAAAAGGGATAGTTTCATTTATTTTATAAGTTAGCTCAACTCATATATAACAAAACCTATGTCAATGAGCAATGAACACTCATGAGACATATTGAAAACTAAAGTAATGCACAAAGTAACACTTAAAATAGGATTAAGAACAACATTGATGTTGACCAAATGACTCCTAGAATACCACTGACAGAACAGTCTGCTAGATGTGACAGTTACATTGCATGACTGAACACAAGTGAACATGATGTAGCCCACAGCACTTATGATGACACTTGAAACAGCATGCAAGAACAAAGACTTTACTGAATTCTACTTCCCCTGCCACTTAGCCTTGGCCTGGTCTTCCAAACCATACTTTATTACTGCCTCTTATTGCACAATTGATATCAGAATTCATATACCATTTAATAATAGTGAGGGACAGAGAGAGTGCTTTTTTATAGTACCAAAATACATATTTTAAAACATCAAAAAATTTTCATGTGGTTAAATATGTATTGAAAAGTGGACTCCCAACTACCTAAGAGTTGGAGCCTTAACATTTTGCCTATCAATTTCTTCTATGGGGGAAATGAATAAATGTTGCTAGGTTGTTTATTGATGATGTTTCATTTGTGATGTCCAAAAAAAAGAATCATTTTTTATTAAAGTACAAGTTAATTGAATCATCTCCCAAGCTAACATATGGAGAAGATAACTAGTTAATTTCATATAAATCAGCACAGTGGACAAAATATTGGACTTGGAGTCAATAAAATCTAGTTTAAAATCTCACCATACAAAAATACCAACTATTTGAACCTGGATAAATCTCTTTTTTTCAATGAGCCTCAGTTGCCTCTTCTGTAAAATAATATGCAACTTATTTGCCATTTTTTGGCAAAATAAAATAAATGACTGATGATAGATAGGAAAGGGGAAAACTAGAAGCAAAGAAATTCATGCAAAGATAATAATATAGACCTAGGTGAGTTGTAATGTGAAGAGAAAAGAATGGATTCAAAGGATGTTACAAAGGGTAGAATCCTCATGGAAAAAGAGCTGCATATGAGAAGATAAGGAAAACTGGAAATTCAACACTGATTCATTAGTTTGAGTGAGTGGGGTGAAAATAGCACTATCTAGAGAAATAAGGAAGTTCAGAACAGAAGAGTATTCAGGGCAAAAGGTTATGAATTCTGTTTTGGACATGTTAAGTATGAAATGTATAGGCAATATTTAGTGGAATTTATCTAATAGTTGATGATATTTCATTGAATCTCAGAAGAAAAAGTAGTGCTAGGAAACTAAATTATCACTCATTGCAGATAATATGATAGTATATTTAGAGAATCCTAGAGGATCAACTAAAAAAACTACCAGAAACAATTCATAACTTTAGCAAAGTTTCAGGATACAAAATAAATCCACATAAAACATCAGCATTTTTATATATTACCAACAAGAGATACAAAGAGAAATTCCATTTAAGATAACTGTAGATAATATTAAATATTTGGGAATCTACCTGTCAAGGCAAAGTCAGGAACTACATGAACACAATTACAAAACACTTTCCACACAAATAAAGTCAGGACTAATTAATTGGAAAAAAGTGTTCATGGGTGGGCTGACCAAATATAATAAAAAAATGAATCTACTTATGAAGTGCCATACCAATCAAACTCCCAAGAAATTATTTTATAGAATGAGAAAAAATAATAACAAAGTTCATCTGTAAGAACAAAAGGTGAAGAATTTCAAGGGAGTTATTTCATAAATGCAAATGAAGTAGCCTAGCTACTAGACCTAAAACTATATTATAAAATAGTGGTCACAAAACCATTTGGTACTGGCTAATAAATTGTGTAGTTGATCAGTAGAATAGATTAGATTCACAGGACACAATAGTCAATAACTATAGTAATCAAGTGTTTGATAAACCCAAAGATTCCAGCTTCTGGGATAAGAACTCATTATTTGACAAAAATTGATGGGGAAATTGAAAATTAGTATGGCAGAAACTAGGCATTGGCCACACCTAACACCTTATACCAAGATAAGGTCGATTTAGTCATAAAAACATAAAGAATAATATGATAATCAAATAAGAAGAACAAAGAATAATCTATTCCTCAGATCTGTGCTGAAAGAAGGAATTTGTGGCCAAAGAAGAATAGGAATATGATGCATTATGGAACACAAAATGGATAATGTTATTATATTGTTTAAAAGTTTTTGTACAAACTAAACCAATGCAAACAAGATTAGAAGGGAAGCAATAACTTGTGAAAAAATTCAAGGGTTCTGATAGAGGCCTCATTTCTTAAATATATAGATAATTGATTCAAATTTATAAGAATTCAAGGCATTCTCCAATTGATAAATGATCAAAGGATAAGAACAGACAATTTTCAGATGAACAAATTGAAACCATTTCTAGTTATAGGAAACAGTGCTATTTATCAGACAAATGGAAATTAAGACAACTCTGAGGTACCACTACACACTTCTCAAATTGACTAAGATGACAGGAAAAAAAATAATTATAAATGTTGGAGGGAATGTGGGAAAACTGGAACCCGGATGATTTCAGAGAAGCCTGGAGAGACTTGTATGAATTGAGTCTAAATGAAATGAACAGAACCAGAAGATCATTGTACACAGCAACAAGAAGATTATACAAGGATCAGTTCTGATTTACATGTCTCTTTCCAATAATGAGATGAATAAGACCAGTTTCAATGATCTCGTGATGAAGAGAGCTATCTACACCCAGAGAGAGAACTGTGGGGACTGAATGTGGATCACAACATTACATTCACATTCTTTTTGTTGTTGTTTCTTTGCTTTTTGTTTTCTTTTGCATTTTTTTTCCTTTTTGACCTCATTTTTCTTGTGCAACATGATAATTGTGGAAATATGTATAGAAGAATGCCATCTAAGGGAGTGGATGTGGGGAAGGAAGAGAAAAAATTTGGAACACAAGGTTTTGCAAGGATAAGTTTTGAGAATTACTTATTTTGAAAATAAAAACCTGTTATAATAATTAAAAAATAAAAGAAAGTGAAAAATTAAAAAAAAAGGAAAACTAGGCCTAGATAGTTATAGATGTTGATGTTGATATATAGTTATTAGCAAAAACACAATAATCTAATTCATGTGAGTTGATGAGATTGATGAGAGAGAAAGTAAATGAACCTGGGACCATCTTGGGATCAGAAGGATCTTCTCTTTTACAACATACTGCATAAAGATCAACAAGGATGAAGACTGGAATAAAGAGATAGGATTTTGTAACTAAGAGGTCCTTGAACAGTCTCCAACTTGCAGCTAAGGTCCAAATCCTCTTAGAACTCAGAATATATTTTCCTAAAGGAACTTTGTTATAAATGGAATTTAAATTCCTGTGATGTCCACAATTACCAATTTCCCCTATAGTGTACTGAGATATCATACATTTTCAATACACATAATTGGAAACTATATAATTGCAATATGAGTAATTAAGTGAAACACAAAGACAATAAAACTAAAAAAAATATTTTTACATGATTTTAAATTCTGGTGTAAAGGGAGCTTTAATTAGGAAAAGATCAGATAGATGGCAATTTTAGTGGAGATGCTAAAGTGAATTTATCCTTTATAGGGGCCTTCAAGGTTGATGGGGTTAGTTGTTTATTATATCTATTTGTACTTCAAACATACAAGTTTTATTTAAATAAATATGGGTGTTTCACTAGCACTAGTTTATGTTTTATAGTCACAAATAGAGTTTTTGTCCACACACAAATCAAAGGAAGGAAAGAAGGAAGAGGAGGAGAGTATCATAGCACAGTAAATCATGGTAGAGCAATCTCTCAAAGAAACAGGGTTGTCAGCTCAACTGAAAAAATACAATATACTCCTCTTAAACTAGCTTGATTAGTCAGACCATTCTCCCTCGGTTTTCTATTTTTATATAGGTTGTGTTACACAAATATCATATGTTCTTTTGGCCACCTTTCCAGTGGGACTGCTGACCACACACAAGCACACACGGAAACATATATTCCCCACCACCATTACCATCGCACACAAATATAGAAACAAAGGAGAAATGTGTGCATACTAACAAAAGGAATGAGGAAACAATTAAGATAAAATAAAATGTGGTCAAATATTCAGAACTAGAAAGGATCGTAAAGGTCTCTCAATTTACAGAAAGGGAAAATGAGATCCATAGAAGTTAAAGCTTTTATTCAAAGCCATAAAGATTAAGTTACAGGAGTGGAATTTGAACCCCATTCCTCTGATTTACAAGCTCCAGTTATTTCACCTATCCCAGAAACAAGTGAAAGATAAAGGATATGTAAGAGTATACATACATATACACATATTATACATATATGTATACATATACATACATTCACACACATATATGTATATGTATACATAAAAATATATACATATACATGTGTATGTTTTGTCATTTGATCATTTCAATTGTGGCTGATTCTTCATGACCCCATTTAGGGTTTTCTTTGCAAAAATACTGGAGTAGCCAAGTGAAGAGAAACAGATAAACAGCTCAAGTATTACATGGATATCCATGAAATCTTCAAAGAACCAGAGGAAGGATCCATATATAAAGAGGAAGGTTGTACAACTTGTGTATATAAAGACATGGACAAAAAATCATACAGGATTAGAGGACACAGATATTAATTTTAATGTGTACTAGTGGAAAGAATAGCAATATTAATAAGTTTGTGGATCCATTAGAGCATCTATTCACATTCTTTTTAAAATTCTTTGCTTTTAAGAAAAGATGGACAATTATAAATATAACTTCTATTATTATATGCACTTTCTTGAAATTGAAATATATTTCTATATATTTTGAATCCTCCCTGATGTTCTCTTGACACACTGCAATGCTTTTTTCTGTCATTTTTTTTATTTTGTATTTAGTTCAAAAAATAATTTTATTAAAAAAAAGATATTAGAGTAGTCTATTGTTTTCCTCTCTAGCTCATTTTAAGATGAGGAAACTGAGGGAAACAGGGTTAAATGACTTCTCTAGGCTCACATAGTTAGTAAGTGTCTGAGGTCAGATTAGAACAAGAGCATTCCTGACTTCAGGTATCGTACTTTGTCCACCACATGTTCTAGCTACCTATGTATCTATATCTATGTATGTGTATATACATATGTATACAACCTATTATTATATATAATCTTTTTCATCTCCACCTTCTTATACATATATTCAGACATAATCCTCTTGAGCAGAAAGAGAAATTGTGGTGATGAAGAGCTAGAGCATTAAACCTTGCCTTCCTGCTAGAGTTGATGATTAGAATAAGATTAGTTGTAGAGGAATCTTGAGGAGAGGAAGTGAAACAGAAGCCATGTGCAAGTGGCCAGATGTTAGTGACTCAGGGAATGCCTTCATTCACAACTCTCGATTCGCTACATATGGACTTAAGGATAATTTCTTAGGGAATTGTGTACATTATGATTGTTTCCTCCATCACTCAGGATATTTCTAAGAAATTTCCCATCATTGCATAGTAAACATTTAATAATTTTTAATTGATTGATTGATTATTACCCTGAATCTGTACAGGAATGCAGATGTATGTCAGTCTAAAGGGAATGAAGAAGGTGTCAGAAAGCACTTCATTTTGGTTCATTATTCCAAAATTAGGAAATGATTTTCATATGACTAAATTTATCATTGTCAGTTACAGCATATTGGTTGGACATATATGGCTCTACCAAGACTGGAAGAAGAGCGGATGGCATTTACTATGTCCTTAAAGATCCTAGTCATTGTTTTGGTAATTAACTTCTCTGACCATTTCCTGATTTAGTCTAAGATCCTGAACCATATTTACCCAAATCTTTCTGATTCTGCTCATCTATGTTGCCAATCTTGCTTTCTTATTGCTCTTTCTTCCTAAAACTTTGTATCAAATATTATCTATTCACTACTAGCCTGGTGAGGTGACCATGACTCTTAATTATCCCTTTTTATTGTCCCATCAGTGACCTTGATATCGGTGTCTTTGACCCTAGACTACATCTTGATCCCAATGAACAATGAACTCAAATTTCCAGTCATAAAGTCAAGGAAGGAAGGTCTGTCTCTTTCTCTGATGTCAGAATTATCAAGTACAGAGATTTGTCAGAAAGATCATTAGCTGATGAGTCTCTGTTTTCCTCCTTCATGCTTCTTTGGGCAGAGAATTCTGGGATTAACTATCCATTAAGTACATTTACAAGGTGTCTATAAGAAACTAATTTTTATAAGGCAAGTAATTATTAAGTACTTAGACAGTAAGTTATAGCTACTGTTCTGTATAATCTCCTTTTAAAAAGTTAAGCATTAGTTATAATGAAGAGACAAGTTTTTCCATGTGAGGTGGTCTGATCAGGGTCTAAATTCTTTCAATATTTCCTTTCCAGTGGTATTTACCCTTACCTTTTCAGCACAACTCATAACAGCCACATTCAAATTCTTCTTACCTCACACATGTCCTATTGTAATAAAATAACTTATCTTCCTGCTGCCATCCAATTGATCCTACATATAATTAACAGATTGCTACAGCACAACTATGACCATGGCATTTCTCTGCTCAAAATTTCAAAAAAGGCTCCCTATTGCCTTGATACTAAAATCCAAATGCCTTAGTTTGGTATTCTAAATTCTCTAAAATAGGAAGTGTGCAAAATGAGAGAGGCAAAGAGTCTGGCTGTACACAGCCCTGGTCAGCCATCATCTGGAATGTGGAGTTCATTTCTGCAAATCAAAGATTGGAAAGCACATGGACAGTCAGGAATGTGTCTGAAGGGAAAGACCAAAATAGTAAAGAAATGGAGGATTGTGCCATTAGAAAATGATTGAATACTTAGGGATTTTTAGCCTGGCAATGGAAAGATTTAGGTGCATTTGAGATGTCTTGAAGTATATGATTAGCATTGTTCCACTTGGGCCCAATTGGAAAAATAGAAAAAAAATGCTGGGAAATATTCAGAGAAGCTTGATGCTGAGGAAAAACCTCCTATCAATTAAAGCTACCCAAAGGATAAAGGGTTACAGCTTGGAAAGTGTGGGTTTTCCCTAAAAAGTAGTTGTTAAGCCTTCACATCAAGAATTCTAGTTTGGTAAAACCTGTTATCTCCCAAAGCCCATTATAATTTTAGATAGTTCTAATTTTAATTAGTTCTTTAAACAAGATCCTGTTTTCATAGGATCATAGACTTGGAGTTGATATAGGATCTTAGAGGGCTTGGAGTTAGGAAGACTTGAATTTAAATCTTACTTTAGACTGCTATGTGAACTTAGGCAAGTCATGTATTTCAGTTTCCTCATCTGTATAACAAACCAGAGAAGGAAATGGAGATACCTACAGTATCTTTGCCAAGAAAATCACAAATAGTTAGACACAACTGAACTGAATGAACAACAACAGAACCTTAATGGTCATCTAATTCAACTTCATTTTTTTTCCAAGTGAGGAAAATGAGGGCTAAATAAGTTAAGGCCCCTTTAGTAAACAATAGAATTGGAATTTGATACAGAGTTCTCAGACTTCCATCAACTATTTTACACATAATAATACTAAGATTATGATAAACTCCTTCTTCAATTCACATTTCCAATATTATTTCTTATTTTACTGTGCAACAAACCATATGCTCCAATCATGGAATAACATGTGTCTGGAACACCGAGTAGCTCGATCTGGCAGAATTATAGAATATAAAACAGGGAATAATGTCTATGATGACTGAAAATTTAGAAAGAGGCCAGGTTGTCAAGAGTCTGAAATGTCAATAGGAGATTTTATATTTCATCTTTGGGGCAATAGGAATTGTTGAATTCGCTGGAATTGTTGAGAAAAACAGTGATATTTAGAACTTTATATTAGAAAAATCACTTTGGTAATTAGAGGGAAGATGAATTGGTGTTGGAGGAATCTTGAAGCAGCAATTAAATATTTCAATAATGCAGCTGAGAGATGAGAAGGACCAGAACCAAGATAGTGACTGCTTAAGTAAAGTGAAGAAAAATACAGGAGAAAAATACAATAGTGAAAAAAAAAAAAGATTTGGCAACAGATTTGATGAGAGTGAGGATTTGAGAAAGTTATAAAGGATTTGAACCTGGGTAACTTAAAAGATGGTAATACCATAGACAATAATAGTTTGGAAATTTGAAGAGTGGTAACTGAGGGTAGACAATGAGTTCTGCTTTATATATATATTGAATTTAAGATACTTATGGTACATCTAGTTTGAAATATCCATTCAGTAATTAATGATAAATGACTGTAGCTTAGAAGAAAGACTAGGTGGCTACTCCCAAATAAAAACTAGAGTGTTGGAAGGAGAGAAAGGAGAAAAAAAGGGGGAAAAACCTGCATAATGATTTTGTTATATATTTAAAGGAAATAGCAAGTTGTACATTGTAGAGTTGCAATTTTGTGTGCAATCATCTTTTTTATTATTATATTATATTTTTATTTTATTTATATTTATTTATATTTATATATATTTAATATATTTATATTATATTTATATATATATATATTATAAATAATAAATATTATTTAATATTTATTATATTTTATTATTATTGTGTTATGGAAATGCTTGTTTTGTTCCATGAATTGAAAATGAGATAAATTTTAAAAAATAAAAAAGTTATATCCTAAAAAAGGAATAGGGCTTGATATATGAATCTAGAAGTCATAATGATGATATATAGAGTGATTATAATGGAAAACTATGGGGGCTGAGGAGGTCACCAAGAGAAAGAGTAGAGAAAAGAAGAAGAGATCCTAGGACAGAGACTTGGGGATATATTCACTATGAATTTAACATGGAGGCTCTCAGAGAATTGATCTGCCCCTTCACCTAGGCATGGTCCTTAACAATGAATTGTAATTTTTTCTTTTTTTCTTTTGTCAAATGTTTCTCACCAAAACTAACCTGCTCCCCATTTCCAGACCTCCGTAGCTGTCAATCATAACACTTAAAGGAGTTGTAAAGCAGCCTTCGCAGATGTTGCCTCAAGTGAGGCAACTCAGAAATTGTTGGAGAGAGTGTTCAACTGAAATCCGGAACAGAGAAGAGGTCTAGAATAGCCATCGTGAAGGATGTGAAAAAAAATCAAATAGGGAAGAATAAAAATGATATCATACTGTTGTGGGGACCCAATTAAGACAAGATAGAATAAATGAGTAGTGAATCTAGAATGCAAGACTTTCACCAGGAAGAGAAAAAGGATTCTAGGACTTTCATTTGGAATCTCTCTCTAGCCACTGCCTCTGTCCATTTTCTCATTTACATTTCTTTTCAGAAACTTTTTAATGTTTGGTGAAGAAGTAGGAAGTTTTACTGACCACTCAATGGTCACCTCAGAAGCTTCTTTCCTTAAATATTTCTGTTAGGCATATCATCCTGTATATCATTCTTATCTGAAGCCAGAAAATATTGGAAGTGGAATTCAAACCTACTTAAGGGACTGCTTAAGTGGTACAGTGGACAGAAAACTGGATCTAGAGTCAGGAAGAACTCAAATCTGGTCCCAGCCACTTACTAGATAAATGGATCTGCACAAGTCACTTCAGCACTGTTTACCTTAGTTTTCTCATCTGCAAAATGGGAACAATAATCTCCCAGAATTGCTGTGAAGATCAATTGAGAAAATGTTTATAAACTACTTATCACAGTACTTGGAACTTAGTAAGTGATATATGAATATTAGCTAAAATTAACATTTAAATGGGCAGAGGAGAGGCAGAAAGTGGTATAACAGAAAAGGTTAAAAAAAAAAAAAAACTCTGGATTTAAAGTCAAAGGTTCAAATATTGAATGTGGCAACTTGGGCAGGACACAAACTCTTTGGTCCTCAGTGTCCTAACTTGTTAAATGAAAGGACTAACTTCTATGGCTTCAGAGTTCCCTTCCAGTTCTAATCTATGATCCTATGATCTTTCCTAACAAAGTTGGAATTTAGCACTCTTTCCACTATGAATCAGTCTATGAAATGAACATTTAAATAAGAAAATCAAGTCTAAACTCATAACACAAATTTCATGAATATAATATCAGTTATGTAAGGAAACCCTGAAACTTTCCCAACATGTGAATCAATTTTAAGAAGAGTTAAATCTCAATTTTCTGTGAATGAATTTCACCAAATATTATAGTTCTTTTTGTACTTATCTCCAAGTCTCATAGGATGTTCAGTGTTCTTCATTCATAATTTCCTTGCTGTGCAAATAATGGGAAAAGGTTCATTCTCAGTTTCCTCTTCAGAAACAATCGTGGTCATCATAGTTATGTAACACTCATTTTTGTTCTTTTTATTTATTTATATTATTGTAACTATTGTGAATTTTTGATTTCCTCCTTCTGATGATTTTACCTTCCATCAGTTCATATAAATCTATCTAGGCTTCTCTGTCTTCCTGCAATTCATTGTTCTTTTTAATAGTGGATCAATGCCTTTATATTTATTTCTAACAATTTACTAAATATCTATTTAGTGGATGTTTAATTTAGCTTATCAAATCTTGAATGGCTACTTTCATATAAGAATTATTTTTAAATCATTTGTTCACCACTTTCACATACTTTTGTTGATGAAAAAAAATTCTCCTCTTGGGAACTGGCAATGAATTTATGCAGAAGAAACATTTTTGTCACATGTAAAAATCAAATCACAGCACACTCTTCATCTGGGAATCATGTGTTTAAGGGAAAAGCCATTTTTAACTAAGCTTACACCAAGTCACAAACAGAACTGATCCACTTTACAGTGTTGTCACACATGCCTAACAAAAATATTGCACTAGCAATAAAATGAATGCACTGTGCAGAATACACTAAAATTTGTCTTTGCATCTTCACTTTTTGAATAACCTTTAACCATTAACTATGGGAAAATTCAGAAACAATCTCACATGCAGACTGACAAAGAACTCCCTATCTTTAGCAGGTAAGATAGACTTCAGAAAAGTCTACTGCCCCTTCTCCTGCTTGCAGAAGTGCCACTGGTGAGTCTTAAACCTTTGATTCTGAGTATTTCTATTCACTGACTGATTACTACCTATTGCCTCTGATATGACTTCCTCTAAAGGGCTAGAACTGAGCAAATGCACTTGGATAATGGAGCACGTGAGACTAATTGCCAATTGGACAATTCTCTATTAACATGTTTGAAGGTTGACCCTCCCTAACTATTCTGTGCTGGCTTGATTGGAGGGACAAAGAAGGAGAAGTGACATGTGTGGGTGGAGTAGGAGGAGGAAATTGAGGCATTCTCCTGGTGGTGGAGAGTGAGGAAGGTGGTGTGGAGATTGCTAGATTTAATCCCCTGATGGCGACCCCAAAAGACCAAGAATAAAGATTTTTGGTGATCCTGACTCCAGTTGATTTCTGGGAAGACAGAGTTCCAGAAACTTCTTAGCCTGCTCAAGATTCAAAGTTATAATGAAGTGTGAATAATTCTTCACAGAGATTATTTAATGCTTAGAGGTTAGGGATTTGAGTACATAGCTTAGTCAGCAAAGTTCTTTTTTTATTATTAATTATAGTTTTTATTTACCAGATATATGCAAGGGTAATTTTACAGCATTGACAATTGACAAACCTTTTGTTCCAATTTTTCCCCTCCTTCCCCCCACCCCCTCCCCCAGATGGCAGGTTGACCAATACATGTTAAATATGTTAAAGTATAAATTAAATACAATATATGTATACATGTCCATACAGTTGTTTTGCTGAACAAAAAGAATCAAACTTTGAAACAGTGTACAATTAGCCTGTGAAGGAAATCAAAAATGCAGGCAGACAAAAGTAGAGGGATTGGGAGTTCTATGTAGTGGTTCATAGTCATCTTCCAGAGTTCTTTAGCTGGGTGTAGCTAGTTCAGTTCATTATTGCTCTATTGGAACTGATTTGGTTCATCTCATTGTTGAAAAGGGCCATGTCCATCAAGCAAAGTTCTTTTCTTGTATGATTCTGCTAAACTATCATCCTCCATGTCTTCTGCTCAAATTTTCTAGAAAGTATTTTCTCTACTCATTGCTATGTTTATCCCCCTCCCCTTCTTTTTTCAGTTAGTCACAATCTAGACTCTTGAATGTCACCAATGTTCTCATAATTGCTAAAACCAGTGGCCTTTCTTCACTCCTCATATTCCAGCAGTTTTGGACACTATTGAATTGCCTATTTCTGGACATTCCATATTCCCTTAGCTTTTCTGATAGTATTTTCTCTCAGTTCTTCTCTTACCTGAACAACTATTCCTCCTTTGTCTCCTTTACTAAATCATCATCCTGTTTCTGGACATTAAATGTGAGCATACACCAAAGCTCTGTCTTGGACTCTTTTCTGTGTTCTCTCTCTATTATCTCTCTTGCTTTTCTAATCAGTTTTATTGGCTTCAATTATCATCTTTTTAGATGAAGGCCAAATCCATATAGCCAAGCCTTATCTCTCTTCTGAGCTTCAGTGCAACATTATTAAATGTGTGATGAGGAATTATTTCTGGATATCACTTCATCATATGAAATTTAATATGTAAAAAATATGTCATTAGATCTTCTTTCCCCACAGAAAAAGAAGAAAACATCACTCCTCCAAACTTACTTATGTTTAAGGTACCATCATCCTTTCAGTCTTTAAGGTTCATAGTCACTGAATATTCTTGACTCTCCCCTCTCACTCCCTGTGACTTATTAATTGTATCTCTACAATGGCTTTCATAGTGCTCAACTTTACTCACTCACATAACCCCTACTCCAACTCCAGCTCCTTAGTAACTCTCATTTGGGCGATTGACTTCCTAACTGAATTTCCTATTTGTGTCCTCTCCCCTCTCCAAAAAGCATTTCTTGAAGTTTACAACTTAATATGCTCCAAACTCAAATCTGATGACATTACTTTCCTACACAAAACCTTTAGTGATTCCCCAACTGCCTCTAGGAAAGAATACAAAATCTTAAGCCTTTAAGGGTTGTTATATGCATGAATTCAGACCAAATCAGTTGAGTTCAAAGTATAACTCTTGTGCTTATTACCTAGGAAGCATACAAATGATATGAACTGACTCTTATAACTTCGATGCACACTAGCAGATTAGGCCTCTATAACAATGCTACTGCTTCCGTTAGAGTTTTAGGAGTAACCCTGAGAAGTTTAGAGGCTATTTCTTCCAAGATTATTGCAGCAATCCTTTAGCTAGCGTATTCCCCTGATATCAGTGATATCAGGGTCAGTTAATGTCTCCTTAATGTCATCTAACTAGTATTTAGCATTACGTTATCAATTTACCTTTTTAATCTCTTAATATAAATTAAAATTAATATAGCATACATTTATAAGGGAATGTTTACTGAGAAGATATAGCAAATTACCAACATTCTTGAAATAAGGACCATGCTGTCTTCTATTACCTTGGTTTTAAGCGGCTCTGATCTCAAATTTAAAGTGGTTGCTATCAAATATGTATCCTATCAAGATTACTTCCAGCTGTAAAAATGTTGAAGGACTAATTTCTTCCTTGTTTGCATGACATAGTATCTCAGTTACTGAATTGATTCATTACTAGACTAAGTCAAGTAGTTTACTCTGTGTGTGGGGTGGGGGGTGGGGGTATCTATGTTTTCCCTTTTAGATATATGTCTATCTTCTTAGTAGAATGTAAGCCCTTCAGTGCGTTAAGTCAATAAATTTCTATAAAATAGAATCGAATTAAATAAGAGAGTTTTCATCTTATCCATCCAAATCCCACCCTTCAAGATCCAATTGAAACTCTATCAGGAAGTTTTCCCTATCTCTCTTCTGAGCCTTTATGTATTTATAATTTGTATCTTAGAATATTAAATGTATTTTCATTTTTATTTCATGGTTGTTTTTCTCTGCTTCAGTAACTAGGGTCAAAATCCCATCCCCAAAAATTATATTGTATCTTCTACATTATCATGTACATGTTACTAAATAATCATTTCTTTGTTGGTTATTCAAGTTCATCTCAAATAGATTTAGCTTAGGGGTTTCTTGATTCACACCAAGATCCCAGAACATTTGTGATATCATTGAGTTATAAGTAAGAGGGCCGGGGGCAGAGACAGAGACAAACAGAGACAGAGAAACGAAGATAGTGACAAAGAGACAGAGATAGGGAAAGGGAGAGAGACAAACAGACCGACAGAGACAGAGAGAGACAAGAGACAAACAAAGATAGTGACAGAGAGACGGAGAGAGGAGAGAGACAGAGACAGAGGCAGAGACAGAGATAGAGAGAGATACAGAGAGATATCTCTCTCGAACTTTGCTCTTGTCTTCAGGAAAGTCAGCTTCAGCAAGATATTCTTAGCTCAATAAAATGTAATTGAGCATATCTATACTCACCCATCACCCCTCAAAAAGACTATCTATAAGATCTCTGAAGGACACGCCACCCAAAGTTGTTTTCCAATTAATTCACTTTGTAGGCTGGTTGGTCCTAAGCAAATTATCTAAGATAATCACAGCATAGAATACAGGATTTAGATTTCAAAGGAAACTTAAAGACTATTTAACATGACATAAACCCATAGAACTACCTTTAACTTCACAAAACTAGGTGCTACAAAGTTACAAATCATTAATAGAAATATATGCCTTAAAATACTAGTCTTATTTTCTCTTAGGGTTAAATGTTTGTTGTTTTCTCCTACATTTTGAAACTTGATTATTTTTAATTTATTATTTACTCTGTACTGTTCTTAAATTTTTTCATAAATATGTCATAACTCCCCAAGAAGATAGGCTCTTTAAGAGCAAACCATGGATTTACTGCATTTTCCAAAATGGAAAACAAAATAGGTACAAAGGAAATTCTAATTAAATTAAATTGCCAAGTCTGGAATCAGGAAAACATGAGTTCAAAACTTGCCTAATATTTGTGTGATCCTAGATAAGTCATTTAGCCCTGTTTTCCTCAGTCCTTTACCTATATAATGAGTTGGAGTGGAAAATGGTAAACATTCTAGTATGCTTGCCAAATGGGAACATAAGAGTATTGAACAGGACTGAAATGATTCAACAGCAAAAACAATTGAAATTTCACTAAAAGGATTGGGAAGAACAGTAGATTTCCCTATTTTAAATCATGTCATGATCGATATTATATATTTCCTAAGATTAGGAACAAAAAAACTAGATGGTGCAATGGAGGGACCATGGGACTTGGGAATTAAGAAAGCTTGAATTCAAATCTGCTTCTGATACTTTTAGTTATGTAACCCTAGGGAAGTCAACTTAACTTTTCAGGCTCAGTTTCTTTGTCTCTAAAGTGAGAATAATAATGGTACCTCCCAGAATTTATGTGAGGATAAAATTAGGTAATAGGTATAAAACAAATTAATAATTTAAATTAATAAGTAAATACCAGCTAATATTTTAATATTATTACTGCAGTAGTGCCCTATTTTTTTAAAAAAGGAAAAGGGGTGAACCTGGAAGGCGCAGTCTGTTCACCAGCTTAATTTGGTTATCTAGAAAGCTCAAGACAAATCATAAAAGAGTCAATTTGTAAGAAGATCATAGCATATTGAGTCATAACCAATGTAGTTTTGAAAAGAACAAATCATGTCAGAACAATCTAGTTTCCTTCTACCCCAAAGTGACAGATGGGCCTTGTAGATACAGTGAAGCTATAAACATATTATATCTTGTCTCCAGTAAGGCTGTTGATTCTGCCCCATGTGACATGCTCATAAATAAGCCAGCAAAATATGGCCTAGACAACATTCCCAGAAGGTGGACATGCTATTGGCTGAAGGGCCTTGCTCACAAAATTGTGATAAACAACCCATTTTTAACAGAAGGCAACCTAACTAGAGGTGTTTGGTAGGAATCTGTCTTGAGCTTAGAAGTATTTACTGTTGCATTGATGACTTGGGTGATAGGTTGGAGAATTGACTTATTAATATTACTCTAAGTTAAACATTGCAGCCAGAACTCTTGGAGAATAGACCTGAAAGTCACATGCACTTCAATAGGTTAGGGTAATGATTGATAAGGTAGGTAAAATAGATTTCAGTAGGGAAGGTTTATAGTACAAGGAGATAAATAAAGTTTCATTTGGCTCTAGTCTAAAGTCAAATGAGAACTGCACACCATGTGGGACTAGAGCTAGAGACATGATGTGAACTAACTGGATCCTGAATCTTTGGCTTCCTCAAGCTTACTGACTGACTTGTGTTCTGCTGGGACCTTAGCCCCTCATCTGTGCAATGGGGATAACAGCTGGCCTGCTATGTGGGTCTGATCTTATGTGGATTAACTAATGAATGAGCATTTAGGGTTCTAAAAATGCAAAGTGATGCATAAATGCTAAGTATTATTATGCTTCATGTAAAGGGCAAAGATCTTGACTTGGAAAGAAAATGGGAGGAAAAATTACAGGAGACAGAATGAGAAAACACAGGAGAGAGGCTATTAGCTAGTTTAAGGACTATAGTTATAAGGGCTCGAGCATCATAAAACATCTGTGGTAATTTCCACTCACCCCAGCTCCTCTTTCTCTGAGAGGGAGAAAGCAGTCTGTTGTCTTTAAGTAAGGTATCAGGGAAAGCAATAAAGCAAGTGTTTGTCCTTGACAAGGTCAAAGAAATCTCTCAAATGTCATACAGTTTGGGAAGTTCTAAATGAAGAAATTATTTAATCTACCTGGGGGATTGTAGCTATTATCTAAACCAATGTAAACAAGCCTCCAAATCCAGCTGCTAAAGATTCTTTGGACACACAGCAGCCTGTGAGTCTTCCAGCCTGCCCTTGAAACTCAATTTGCTAGCATTCACTTCATTTCCACTTAATAGTCAGGCCTTGATGCCCAAAGCTGCCCTTTGGAGCTATCTTTAAGAGGCCCTGTCTAGGGTGTAAGGGTGATAATTTGAGTCCTGCCCACATGTCTGGGGTACTATGGGGAGAAAAAAAAACTAATTGAAAGAAAAATAAACAGCTTTGGTTTAATTAAGGAGCACTGAAAATCCTGATTGGTAGGGATTGAATGAAACCTGGAAGATTCCCATAAATTATTAGATAACAACGATTAGATAATAGACGCATTTGCCTACTGTCCCCAAACCTTCCAAATACCCACCCCTTGCATTCCTCTAATGTATTAAACAAGCCACATCAAACTGATGACTCTATTATTGACATTTTTTTCTCTTGGGCTTCTCAACAAGTCAAGTACACCATAGATCTCCTACAAAGGGGTCTTTTAACCATGCTTAGCAATGTCTAAGAGCTAAGGGATGAAGAAGATGATGCCTTTGGTTTGGTCAAAAGGCCCAGAAGATATGCTGACGACCATGCAATATAGCTTTGCATCCCCTTGGAGCTATTCTTCTTGGGTCACTTAAGGACATTCAAGCTGGCAGGGAGTGTAGTACAATGCACAAGAAAAAACAGTCCTATTTTGAGCAGAAATGTCCTCTCTATAGCCCATGGAACTCTGTGTCTGGCTGTGTATGCTGGGTGACTTAAGAAAGGGAATATTTTTTTCTCTCTGTCATTTACCCAAGTGGTGAACAAGATGCAGTATGCAAATTATCACATATGCCTAGCACGCAAAAGAAATCAGGAAGGATGTCAGCAAAATGAAGGGAAGGGTTATGAGATATTTTCAGAGCTTTGCCTTGATCTTTCAGCATCACCTTTCTGTGAAAGGTTTCATGGAGTAAGTCCTACCCAGGGATTTTTAACCTTTTTTAGTGTCTTGGATCCTTTTGGTAATCTGATAAAATCTACAAAACATACTTTCACAAAATATATTGAAATGCATAAGTAAAATACAAGATTACAAAGGAAACACATTATATTAGAACATAATACCCTTCCCTCCTTCTCTATATGTGTGTACATACACATACACACATATATACATACATGTATATGAATATATATTTTACACCTTCACATAAAATATATAATTATATATGTTGCTATCTTACATACACAAATGCATATATAACCACAAACATATTTGTATATATTATGTATGCATTCATAAAAATATGTAGTCATTTGTTTTATATAATATATGCATATATACATATATAAATATATATAAAATTCACAGGCTCTGAGTTTTTATTTCATTGTCACTATTCTTTACCCCTATTAGAATGTGTATCTTGGAGGGAAGACTGTATTTTAGTTTGGATTTGTATCCCTCACACTTAAAATAATGTTTAGTTCATAAAAGCTTTTAAAAATTTTTTTCTTTTATCTTTCATTCATATTTACTTTTAATCCATCTAGGTCTTTATCTTTATTTTAGAAGTAGAAAAATGAGATGGAAATATCCATGGCATAGAGGGGCATTAGAGAATGTGGATGCAAATGGTATACATTTTTAAGGCAAATGAACAATTGAAGGACCCACATATTTTTGAACATCAATTTTCTAGTTAGAGAGAAATGTTGGAGAAAGCTAGCACATCATTCGTGTATGGAGAAAGAGAGAAAATGACAGACAGAGACGGAGACACTGAGAGATAGAGACAGAGACACAGAGAGAGATATACATACAGGAATATATACAAAGAGACAGAGACAGAGAAAAACTGAGAGACAGACACAGAGACAGAGAATGACAGAGAGAGAGAGAGAGAAAGACAGAGAAATCAAAAATATGGCTGGCAATGGATAGGAGAGGTTTGGGTGATATTGGAAGTGAAAGGAATTTCTTTCTGGGGACAGAAAGAACTACACCATGGTTTCATAAATCTCTCAGTCTTTAAAAAAGTGTTTCTCTGATCACCTTTCCTGTGATAGCCTTTGAAACTTGTTCCTTTGGAACTAGCTTCTCTCCAGCAAATCACAATCGGTTAGCACCCAGAGCTCCTGCTCACAATGCCTGCCTGCTGCTTCTCTCTCCTCCCTATTTATGTCAACTGCTCAAGCAATCAAAGATCTGTACAGCATCTTCAGCTGCCCAGAGCATCATTCATGTTAGTTTAGGATTTAGGCTTATAGGATTAGCCTGATGATCATAAACCTTACCCATTATAAAATCCTAAAAGTCATTATTAATTTTAAAATGAGTATAAAACCTTGGACAAAACTAATGACAAATGTATGCCAACTCTAAGGCCAATACTAAAACTAAATCCTGTCTAATTTGGAGAGCTCAACACTGGAACGGATTACTGTGTGAGGCTGTGGATTCTTCTTCCCTGGAGACCATTGAGATGAAGAGAGAGAGAGAGAGAGAGAGAGAGAGAGAGAGAGAGAGAGAGAGAGAGAGAGAGAGAGAAGAGAGAGAGAGAGAGAGAGAGAGAGAGAGAGAGAGAGAGAGAGAGAGAGAGAGAGAGAGAGGCTCTCCATTTCTGCACAAAGTCAAGGTACTGGCAAAGATCCAACTCTGTGACTCTGCAGAACACACAGAGAAGTCAAGTAGACTGCTAGGATGACCATGCAAGACCTCATGGCATCTCCAACAAATGGAGCCAAGAGTGACAAGACACGAGTAAGGGCTCTGGAAGCACCTGGGCAGCAGCTCTGTTGTTTATCTTGCAAGCTGATGATTCAGGGAAAGAAGTAGGGAGTGGGTTATTTGATGTCATCCCAAAACAGAAGCTGTCGGCGAAGTTTGAAAACTTACTCCAGCATAAGAAGCAGTGTCAGCTTCTCCAGAAAAAGAAACAAGCCACAACCATCTAAGTGTTCCTCAGAGATAGACCTAAAGGTCAAGGAGAAGCAAGGTCAATTTCAACTAAGCGTATATGATTAACCATTGGAATTTCCCATGATTTATAATAATGTAATTTTTTTCTATTTAAAAAAGTATTTTATCCTTTCCCCCTTTAGTCCACAAAAATCAACCTTGGAACCAACAGGATCCCTTTGTCTTTGCAAGCTATTTTGAGGCAAAATATCTGTAAATTACTTTCCAAACTTCCACACAAGTAGATCATGCTGAGAAAATGGGCATTGCAGGAATGCAGTAAATTGTTTCTGTCACATAAGAAAATACAGCCAGTGGAAATTGTTAGAGATGAGTCATTATGAGAGAAGGCCAAAAAGCATTAGCCCCTATCTGTTGGGTTTCTTTTTTTTGGTTGCTTGTTTTTTGTCTTTCTATTCAGGGGATTGTGTGTGTGATCATATAAGTGTATGTTAAAACTCACCAGACACAATTACAATTTTAGAGCTAGAAGAAATCATCTTAGAGAACATTTGACCCTTTCCTTAATGTGTATGAATCAAGGGACCCAAAGGGAAAAAATTAAAAGAATAGGACAACTAGGTTTTTGTTGTTGAGGAGGCTGCAGCTGGTAGATCTCTTGAGCTTCAGAGTTCTGAACTACAATAACCCTCAATTTATTTGTGTGCACTAAATCAAGCACCTAAAGGGGGGTGGGGAGGAGGGCAAACCAATCACAAAAAACAAACAAACAAACAAACAAAACAACACAAGGAGCTGAAATTAATATGAGCAGGGAACTAGGAACAAGAAAGGACACTGGATTTTAAAAATTATTATTATTAGCTTTTTATTGACAAAACATATTAATGGGTAATTTTTCAACATTGACCCTTTCAAAAACTTCTGTTTCCCCTCTTTCCTTCCACCTCTTCCCCTAGATAGCTGGTAGTCCCAGACATGTTAAATATATTAAAGTATATTTTAAATATAATATATGTATACATATTTATACAGTTATCTTGCTACACAAGAAAAATTGGATTTAAAAAGAAGGTAAAAATAATTTGGGAAGAAAAACAAAAACGCAAACAAACAATAATAGAAAGAGAGAACACTGGATTTTCCAGAAATAAAGTGTGTACATTATAAAATCTCATGTAACTCTTGAATCAGTCTATTTGCATAAGACTCTCATTGGTAAAGACTGATTATTCAATAGTCTTAAGGTCACCATCTTGGGGAAGAAAAGAGAGCCTCATTTTCTGGCTTCCAGTTTCAAGATTAGCAGATACACAGTTCTAGGTTATTTTCAGTGAAGGGACCTTGAAAGGGGAAAAACTTTGGGAAGAAATTGACTTATAGGGGAGTCAAAAATTAGCTTATCTAGCGACTGGAGATTTCTCCTTAGATAAGATTTGAATCCATCTCTGTATATTTGTCTGTTTCTCTCCCTCCATGTCTTATTCCCTACTTTTCTTTTCTTTTTTTTAAAATTTTTTATTAATTTTATAATTATAACATTTTTGACAGTACATATGCATAGGTAATTTTTTACATTATCCCTTGTACAACCTTCTGTTCCAAATTTTTCCCCTTCTTCCCTCCACCCCCTCCCCTAGATGGCAGGCATTCCCATACATATTAAATATGTTGTAGTATATCCTAGGTACAATAGATATGTGCAGAACCAAATTTACTTGTTGTTGTTGTTGTTGCAAAGGAAGAATTGGGTTCAGAAGGTAAAAATAACCTGGGGAGAAAAAACAAAAAATGCTTACAGTTTACACTCATTTCCCAGTGTTCCTTCTCTGGGTGTAGCTGATTCTGTTCATCATTCATCAATTGGAACTGGATTAGCTCTTCTCTATGTTGAAGATATCCATATCCATCAGAATACATCCTCATACAGTATTGTTGTTGAAGTGTATAATGATCTCCTAGTTCTGCTCATTTCACTCAGCATCAGTTGATGTAAGTCTCTCCAAGCCTCTCTATATTCCTCCTATTGGTCATTTCTTACAGAACAATAATACTCCATAACATTCATATACCATAATTTACCCAACCATTCTCCAATTGATGGATATCTATTCATTTTCCAGTTTCTAGCCACTACAAAAAGGGCTGCCACAAACATTTTGGCACATAGAGGTCCCTTTCTCTTCTTTAGTATCTCCATGGGATATAAGCCCAGTAGTAACACTGCTGGATCAAAGGGTATGCACACTTTGATAATTTTTGGGGCATAATTCCAGATTGCTCTCCAGAATGGCTGGATTCTTTCACAACTCCACCAACAATGCATCAGTGTCCCAGTTTTCCCACATCCCCTCCAACACTAATCATTATTTGTTCCTGTCATCTTAGCCAATCTGACAGGGGTGTAGTGGTATCTCAGAGTTGTTTTAATTTGCATTTCTCTGATCAGTAGTGATTTGGAACACTCTTTCATATGAGTGGAAATAGTTTCAATTTCATCATCTGAAAATTGTTTGTTCATATCCTTTGATCATTTATCAATTGGAGAATGCTTTGATTTCTTATAAATTAGAGTCAGTTCTCTGTATATTTTGGAGATGAGGCCTTTATCAGAACCTTTAACTGTATAAATGTTTTCCCAATTTGTTACTTCCCTTCTAATCTTGTTTGCATTAGTTTTTTTTTTTTTTTTTTTTTTTTTTTTTTTTTTTGTACAAAAGCTTTTTAATTTGATGTAATCAAAATTTTCTATTTTGTGATCAATAATGATCTCTAGTTCTCCTTTGGTCACAAATTCCTTCTTCCTCCAAAGTCTGAGAGGTAAACTATCCTATGTTCCTCTAATTTATTTATGATCTCGTTCTTTATGACTAAATCTTCGACCCATTTATCTTAGTATGTGGTGTTAAGTGTGGGTCCATGCCTAATTTCTGCCATACTAATTTCCAGTTTTCCCAGCAGTTTTTGTCAAATAATGAATTCTTATCCCCAAAGTAGGGATCTTTGGGTTTGTCAAACATTAGATTGCTATTTTTATTTGCTATCTTGTCCTGTGAACCTAACCTATTCCACTGATCAACTAGTCTATTTCTTAGCCAATACCAAATAGTTTTGGTGACTGCTGCTTTATAATATAGTTCTAGATCAGGTACAGCTAGGCAACCTTCATTTGATTTTTTTTTTTCATTAATTCCCTTGAAATTCTCGACCTTTTGTTCTTCCATATGAATTTTGTTGTTATTTTTTCTAGGTTATTTAAATAGCTTCTTGGGAGTCTGATTGGTATAAATAGATTAAATAAATAGACTAAATAAATAAATAGACTAAATAAATAGATTAGGTAATATTGTCATCTTGATTATATTCGCTCGGCCTATGTAAGAGCACTTAATGTCTTTCCAATTATTTAAATCTGACTATTTTTGTGGCAAGTGTTTTGTAATTTTGCTCATATATTTGCTGACTTTCCTTTGGTAGATATATTCCCAAATATTTTTATACTATCGACAGTTATTCTGAATGGAATTATTCTTTGTATCTCTTGCTGTTGGATTGTGTTGGTAATGTATAAAAATGTTGAGGATTTATGTGAATCTTATTTTGTATCCTACAACTTTGCTAAAATTCTGAATTATTCTAATAGCTTTTTAGCAGAGTCTTTGGGGTTCTCTAAGTATACCATCATATCATCTGCAAAGAGTGATAGTTTGATTTCCTCATTACATACTCTAATTCCTTGAATCTCTTTCTCGGCTCGTATTCCTGAGGCTAGTGTTTCTAGTACAATATTGAATAGTAATGATGATAGTGGGCAACCTTGTTTCACTCCAGATCTTACTGGGAAAGGTTTCAGTTTGTCACCATTACATGATGTTTACTGATGGTTTTAAATATATGCTCCTTATTATTTTAAGGAATAGTCCTTTTATTCCTATATTCTCAAGTTTTTTTTTTAGTAGGAATGGATGTTGGATTTTATCAAATGCCTTTTCTGCATCTATTGAGATGATCATATGGTTTTTCTTAATTTAGTTATTGATATAGTCAATTATGCTAATAGTTTTCCTAATATTGAACCAGCCCTGCATTCCTGGTATAAATCCCACTTGGTCATAGTGTATTATCCTGGGGATGATTTTCTGTAGTCTTTTTGCTAATATTTTATTTAAGATTTTAGCATCAATATTCATTAGGGAGATAGGTCTATAATTTTTTTTTTTTTTCTCTATTTTCAGCCTACCTGGTTTAGGTATTGTTAGGTTCTTACTAAGTGCTAATGAGATAATGAGATATTAGGTTTTTACTAAGTGCTAAGTCGGTACTTAACAATTTTCTAGTTCTGGCCTTTACTGGGAGTTTGACTTGTGAATTCCTGGGGAAGAGCTTGCATGCTTAGGAGGAGCAAGTTCATTGGTTGAAGTAATTTTTCCCAGAAGCCCTTGCATTATCCCACGCCCATTCTCTGGGAGGATAAAAGAGGGAAGTAACTACTCTGGACGAAAATTAACGTCAACTGTCTGGAGATAATGGTTCTCTACAGGAAGAAGAATCTGTCTGAGAGATTTGAGTTGACACAGCAGATCTCCTCCCAGAGAGCAATCGGCAGCTTCTGGAGACAACAGCACATTACAAGATATCAGTACCATGTATATGTCATAAAACGAATTTGGTAGGACTCCTTCAATTCCCATTTTTTCAAATAGTTTATATAGCATTGGAGTTAGTTGTTCTTTAAATGTTTGGTAGAATTCACATGTAAATCCATCTGGTCCTGGGGATTTTTTCTTAGGAAGTTGTTTAATAGCTTGATCTATTTCTTTTTCTGAAATGGGACTATGTAGACTATTTACTTCTTTCACTGTTCATCTGGGCAAGCTATATTTTTGAAGGTATTCTTCCATTTCATTTAAGTTATTGAATTTATTGGCATAAAGTTGAGCAAAGCAGCTCCTAACTATTGTTCTAATTTCCTCTTCATTACTGGTGAGTTCTCCCTTTTCATTTTTAAGACTAACAATTTGCTTTTCCTCTTTCCTTTTTTTAAACCAGATTTACTAAAGGGTTGTCTATTTTGTTGGTTTTTTCATAGAACCAACTCTTAGTTTTATTAATTAATTCAATAGTTTTTTTTTTTTACTTTCAATTTTATTAATCTCACCTTTTATTTTTAGAATTTCAAGTTTCGTGTTTGTCTGGGGATTTTTAATTTGTTCCTTTTCTAGCAATTTTAGTTGTAAGCCCAATTTGTTGACCTTCTCTTTCTCTATTTTATGCAAGTAGGCCTCTAAAGATATAAAACTTCCCCTTATTACTTCTTTGGCTGTATCCCACACATTTTGGTATGATTTCTCATTATTGTCATTTTCTTGGGTGAAGTTATTAATTATGTCTATGATTTGCTGTTTCACCCAATCATTCTTTAGTATGAGATTATTTAGTTTCTGATTATTTTTTGGTCTATTTTTCCCCTGGCTTTTTATTGAATGTAATTTTTATTGCATTGTGGTCTGAAAAGAATGCATTTACTATTTCTGTCTTACTGCATTTGATTTTGAGGTTTTTATGACCTAGTATATGATCAATTTTTGTATAGGTTCCATGAACTGCTGAGAAGAAAGTATATTCCTTTCTGTCTCCATTTAGCTTTCGCCA
This sequence comes from Sminthopsis crassicaudata, assembly GCF_048593235.1. Lineage (NCBI taxonomy): Eukaryota > Metazoa > Chordata > Mammalia > Dasyuromorphia > Dasyuridae > Sminthopsis > Sminthopsis crassicaudata. The sequence goes on from NC_133619.1 coordinate 494,091,345, forward strand.
AAGATTTATCATATCAAACTTTTCTAATATTCTATTTACCTCTTTGACTTCTTTCTTATTTATTTTGTGGTTTGATTTATCTAATTATGAGAGTGCAAGGTTGAGATCTCCCACTATTATAGTTTTGCTGTCTATTTCTTTTTGCAGCTCTCTTAATTTCTCTTTTAAGAATTTAGATGCTGCACCATTTGATGTGTATATGTTTAATATTGATACTGCTTCATTACCTATGCTATCCTTTAGCAAGATATAATACCCTTCCTTATCTCTTTTAATTAGATCAATTTTTGTTTTTGCTTGATCTGAGATGAGGATGGCTACCCCTGCTTTTTTGGCTTCACCTGCAGCATAGTAGATTCTGCTCCACCCTTTTACTTTTAGTTTGAATGTATCACCCTGTTTCAGGTATGTTTCCTGTAAACAACATATAGTAGGATTCTGGCTTTTAATCCAGTCTGCTAACCGCTTCCTCTTTATGGGGGAATTTACCCCATTCACATTTATGGTTAGAATGACTGATTCTATATTGCTTGCCCTCCTGTTAACCCCTGTTTATGCTTTTCTCCTTTCCTTCCCTATTACCCCCCTTCCCAGTATTAAACATGTGAGTACTTGCTTTTTACAGCCCTCTCTTTTTAGTATCCCTCCCCTACCTTAAAGTTCCTCCCCCTATTTTACCCCTTTTCCTCACAATTTCTGTATTCGCTTCCCCTTAGCTTACTCCTTCCCTCCCACTTTTCAATGAAGTGGAAGAAGTTTCACCATAAATTGAATATGTCGATTGATTAACACTATGTTCAACCCCCTCCTTTCTTTCTCTGAGATATAATAGGTTACCTTTGTCTCTTCATGAGATGTAGTACCACCACTTTACCCTTTTTTATGATATAATTTCCTTTCCACCTCTAGTTTCTAAGACAAATTGTACATATGTTTTTTACATATTTTTTTGGCAGAAGTATAGTTTTCAAGATTTCTTTTTACCTTTTTAAGAATCTCTTGAGTTCTGTATTTGAAGATCAAACATTTTGTGTAGATCTGGTTTTTTCATCAAGAATATATGGAATTCATTTATTTTGTTCAATGTCCATCTTCTTCCCTGGAAAAGGATGCTCATTTTTGCTGGGTAAGTTATTCTTGGCTGCATACCAAGTTCCTTAGCTTTTCAGAATATCACATTCCAGGCATGTGGATGCTGCTAGATCCTGTGTTATCCTTATTGTGGCTCCTCCATGTCTGAATTGCTTTTTTCTAGCAGCTTCCAATATTTTTTTCCTTTGTCTGATGGTTCTTGAACTTGGACACTATATTTATTGGCGTTTTGATTTTAGGGTCCCTTTCAGTAGTTGATCAATGAATTTTTTCAATGTCTATTTTACCCTCTGTTTCTAAAATGTCTGGGCAGTTCTCTCTGATAATTTCCTGGAAAATAGTGTCCAAGCTCTTTTTTTCCTCACATTTTTCAGGGAGTCCAATTATTCTCAAATTGTCTCTCCTGGATCTGTTTTCCAGGTCTGTTGTTTTTCCAGTAAGGTATCTGACATTCTTTTCAATTGTTTTGTTTTTTTTGGTTTTGCTTGATTACTTCTTGGTTTCTCCTTGAGTCATTCATTTCTACTTGTTGGATTCTAATTTTTAATGATGTATTTTCTTTACTCACCTTTTTTTATATCTTTTTTGTAATTGTCCAATTGTTTTTTTCTTCTATGGAATTTTTTTCCATTTCATCAATTTTATTTTTTAGAGAGCTGTTTTCTTTTTCCAACTCACTAATTTTATTTCTCAATGATTTGATCTCTTTATCCACTCTGGATGACTTCTCCAGACTCTCTTGCCAAGCTTCCCTTTCCTTTTCCCATTTCTCTTCTAGCTCTCTTCTGAGAGCCTTTTTGATTTCCTCTATGAGAATCTTGTGTATTGAGGAGCAGGCCATATCCCCCCTTAGGGGATTCTTCTGGAGACAGTCTGCTTTTAGTCTCCTCAGGGTTTGAAGTCTGCTCTCTATCCATACAGAAGCTGTCAATGGTTAGAGCCCTTTTAAATTTTTTGTTCATTTTGTCAGGGCAGGACTCGAAGAAAACAAATTGACAAGAGAAACAATTGGTCTGTTTTGGGGGGGGGGGTTGGGGTTGGATGGTGTTACTGGGATTTCTCTACAAACTGTGGGAGACAGTAGCAAGGCACTAACAGGACAGTGATGGCTGCTCCCTGTGTCTGCTCTCTGAGGCTCTAAGAACACGCTGAGTCACTCTGGGTGGGGCTGGGGGTGGCCAGGTCCCAGAGATGCTAGCTTTCCGGAGTTTTATTCTTTACTTCCAGTGTTTACACCTTCTCTCCTGCTCCTGGCTTGCTGCCAAGAGGGAATATCCACACTGTGGTAAAGGTCGTTTCTCAGAAATGGAAGAGATCACACCCTTCCGCCCTCTGGTCTGAGCTGTGTGAGCTGCCTGCCTTGCTCTCCCTGTTTGCCCTCAGACTGTGCCCAGTCTGCTTGTCCCCTCCCCCAAGCAAATACAGACCTTTTCTGGGGTATTTCAAGGATATCATCTCTTGGTGATTATTTGTGGGGGGTTTTTCCAGTAAAGCATTAATTCCAAGGCTTGTCATGAAGTAAATTCTGAGAGAAAACGTGGAGCTCAAGCAGCTGTGTGCATCCTCGCCACCATCTTGGCCAGAAGTCCCCATTCCCTCCTTTTCTTATCCTTTTCCTCTTCCTTGTTTTTGTTAGTTTTGCTCTCTCTCCTTTTCCTCATCCTTTTCTTCCTCTTCCTCCTCCTTTTAAATCACCTTCTACAAAAATTGTGACTTTTTTTTTTTAGAAAGTAGCAATGTATATTTTTTATTGTATTTTTTTCAATTACTTTTTAACATTCTTTGTGTTCCAAATTCGTTCCTTCCCTCCTTTTCCTTCTTTCTCCTTGATAAGGCAAAGCAATCTGATTCAGGACATTCACATTCATATATCACTCAAAAATATTTCCATATTACCCATGTTGTGAAATAAAACACAGAACAATAACAAAAATAACCTCCACAAAAATAAACAGTTTTGTAAATATATGTTTCGATCTTTATTCAGATGGTATTGGCACTTTGTCTGGAGTTGGATAGCATGTTTCATCACAAATCCTTCAGAATGGTCTTGGATCATTATATTGCTGAGAATAGCTAAGTCATTCACAATTGATCATGATTATATTGTATCCTTGTTAATGTGCTCTCTTGGTTCTTTTCATACCACTTTGCATTAGTATATGTACAATTTCCAGGTTTTTCTCTGAAAGCATCCTGCTAATCATTCCTTATAGCACAGTAGTATCCCATCATAGTCATTTACTACAGCTTGTTCAGCCATTCACCAATGTATGATCATCCTCTCAATTTGCAATTCTTTGCCACTATAAAAAGAATTGCTATAAATATACCTGTACATAAAAGTACTTTTCCTTTTATTTCTTTTAATCTCCTTAGGATGCAGACTTAGTAATTATTGCTGGGTCAAAGGATATGCAGTTTTATAGTCCTTTGGGTATAATTCCAACTTGTTCTCCAGAATGGCCAGATCACTTCATAACTATACCAAGAGTTTATTAGTGTCTCATTTTTTCACATTCTCTCCAACATTTCCTTTTATGTCATATTAGCCAATCTGAGAAATGGTATCTCAGAGTTGTTTGAAAATATATTCTCTAATCAATGGTGATTTAGAATATTTTTCATATGCCTATAGATAGATTTGATTTCTTCTTCTGAAACTGTTTATATCTTTTGACTATTTATCAATTGAGAAATGAATCATAATGTTATAGATTTGACTCAGATCTCTATATATTTGACAAATGAGTTTATTATCAGAGAAACTTGCTGTAAATTTCCCTCCAGTTTCCTGCTTTCCTTCTAATCTTGGCTGTCTTGGATTTGTTTTGCAATATCTTTTTAATTTAATGTAATCAAAATTATTCATTTTATTTCTCATAAAATTTTCTGTCAATGGCAGTTAGTTAGCACAGTTGCTGGAGTGCCAAACCTGAAATCAAGAAGACTCATCTTCCTGAGTTTAAATCTGACCTCAAATATTTCCTAGCTGTGTGACACTAGACAAGCCACTTGGTTTCAGTTTCCTGGTCTGTAAAATGAAGAAAATGGCAAACTACTATAGTATCAGAGCATAATATTTTCACTTTTGTTGTTGTTATCTATTTACTTGTTTGTTTCCTTTTTTCAGTTTTTTTTTCCTCTTTTGATCTGATTTTTCTTGTGTAGCATGATGAATATGGAAATATGGTTAGAAGAATTGCACATATTTAACTTATATTGAATTGCTTACTGTCTAGGGAAAGGGGAAGGAGGAGAGAGGGAGAAAAATTTGGAATATAACGTTTTTCACAGGTGAATGGTGAAAACCATCTTTGTATGTATTTGGGAAAATAAAATATTATTAAATTTTTAAAAAGCTTTTTCTATACTTATTGAAATAATCATATGATTTATTATTCATATGATCACTTACACTGATAGACTTCCTAATACTGAACCAGACTTTCATTATAGGTTTAAATCTCACCTAGTTATAATATATGATTTTTTGATATATTATTGTAATCTTATCAAAATTTTATTTTTAAATGTTACATCAATATACGTCAAATAGAAATTTGCCTATTATTTCTCTTGATCTGTTTTTAGCCATTCCTTGTTTATGCATCAGCCCCATATTTATGCTGTGAAAGGAATTAGGTAGGACCATCTCCCCTATTTTTCCAAATAGTTTCTATATTATTAGGATAATGGTCTTTAAATGTATGGTAAAATTCATTTGTTAATCTATCAAGTACTAGCTATATTTTTTTAAGTAATTAATTGATGGCTTACCAATTTCTTTTTCTAGGATGGTTTTTTAAAGTATTCTATTACCTCTTTTATTAATCTGGGCATTGTATTTTTACAAACCTTCATCTATTTTGCTTAGATTGTCATATTTATTTACATATTACTGGATAAAATAGTTTTCTTTTAATTTCCTCTTTATTAGTAGTGAACTTTTTTGATACTAGTAATTTGGTATTCCACTTTCCTTTTTTAAATCAAATTAACCAATTGTTTTCCTATTTTTTTCATAAGAACATATTCTAGTTTTATTTGTTAAATGGTTGTCTTGCTTTCAGTTACTAATTTTTCCTTTAATTTTCAGGATTTGCAATTTAATATTTAATTGGAGGTTTTAAATTTGTTCTTTTTCTAATTTTTAGCTGCATGTCTAATTCATTGATCTGCCATTTTTCTGTTTTATAGATGTAAGTATTTAGAAATATATTTTCTCTATGTACTGCTTTGACTGAATCTCATAAATTTTGATCTGTTTTCTTTTTGTTGTCCTTTTAAATGAAATCATTGTAGTTATGATTTGTTCTTAGATTCACTTATTCTTTAGGATTAGATAATTTAGTTTCTAATTAATTTCAATCTATATTTTCACTTCCCTTTGTAGAGGGCCGCAGGTAGTGGGGGTACTCTGGGTAAGGTCTAAGATCCTTTAGCCCAGATGAAACCTGCTGAGGATATCTGGTTTGGCTCCCTATTTCCCATGGTTTTCACACCTTTTCCTGAGAAGTCAAGGAGGGCATGACGACCTGTGTTCTACTTGAAGCAAAGATACTTATATGAGGATGTTTAGAAATAATGGTTCTCCATTCTCCAATTGATAAATGGTCAAAGGATATGAACAGACAATTCTCAGAGGAAGAAATTGAAACTATATCCACTCACATGAAAGAGTGTTCCAAATCACTACTGATCAGAGAAATGCAAATTAAGACCACTCTGAGATACCACTACACACCTGTCAGATTGGCTAAGATGACAGGAACAAATAATGACAAATGTTGGAGGGGATGTGGGGAAACTGGGACACTAATACATTGCTGGTGGAGTTGTGAAAGAATCCAGCCATTCTGGAGAGCAATCTGGAATTATGCCCAAAAAGTTATCAAACTGTGCATACCCTTTGACCCAGCAGCGCTACTACTGGGATTATATCCCAAAGAAATACTAAAGAGCGGAAAGAGACATATATGTGCCAAAATGTTTGTGGCAGCTCTTTTTGTTGTAGCTAGAAACTGGAGGATGAATGGATGTCCATCAGTTGGAGAATGGTTGGGTAAATTGTGGTATATGAAGGTTATGGAATATTATTGCTCGGTAAGAAATGACCAGCAGGAGGAATATAGAGAGGCCTGGAGAGACTTAAATCAACTGATGCTGAGTGAAATGAGCAGAACCAGAAGATCACTGTACACTTCAACAACAATGCTGTATGAGGATGTATTCTGATGGAAGTGGAAATCTTCAACATAAAGAAGATCCAACTCACTTCCAGTTGATCAATGATGGACAGAGGTAGCTACACCCAGAGAAGAAACACTGGGAGGGGAATGAAAATTGTTAGCACTAATATCTGTCTGCCCAGGTTGCATGTACCTTCGGAATCTAATGTTTATTGTGCAACAAGAAAGTGATATTCGCACACATGTATTGTACCTAGACTATATTGTAACACATGTAAAATGTATGGTATTGCCTGTCGTCGGGGGGAGGGAATAGAGGGAGGGGGGGTAAATTGGAAAAATGAATACAAGGGATAATATTATAAAATATATATATATATATATATAATAAAAAATAAAAAAAATAAAAAAAAAATAAAAAAAATAAAAATAAAAAAGTTTACAAAGTTTAAAAAAAAAAAAAAAAAAAAAGAAATAATGGTTCTCTAGTTCACATATTTAGTCCTCAGTGTGATGTAATAGTTCTAAAGTTGACATATACTCATGGTGCGGTAGTGATGTAATTGTACTAAGGTGTTTAAGGGCTGAGAGGACTTGAAATGAGCAGAATAGGGTGTGTGTGGGCTCAAGCTCAGATTATAGACTACAGAGAGATCCTCCAGAATGCTAGCTTGGAAAGTACATCCCTTTATTAAATGTAATTTAATAAATGATGAGCTAAAAAGGATGCATTTAATATTTATACTTTTCTACATTTAGTTGTGATATTTGTACACCCTCATACATGGTCAAATTTTGTAGAGATGTCTTGTACTGCTAAGGAAAAAAATATATATTCTTTTCCATTCCTCTTTAGTTTTCTTCAGAGACCTATCATATTTAACTTTTCTAGAATTCTATACATCTTCTTAATTTCTTCTTTGAGGGAGGGGGAAAGGAAAGAATTATCCAGTTCTGGGTAGGGAAAATTGAGATCCTCTACTAGACTAGCATAATTTTACTTTCTTCCTGTAAGTCATTTAATTTTTTTTTTAAGAATTTAGATGCTATGTTGTTTTTTAACTATTATTTTAGCTATTGATATTACTTCATTGATACCATTGAGCAAAATGTAGTTTCTCTGTTTACCTCTTTCAATCTGATCTATTTTTTTGCTTTCGCTTTCTTGGAGATCATGATTGCTATCCTTCTTTTATTTATGTATGCTGAAGTATACTAGATTCTGGTACAGCCCCTTCTTTTAGCTGTGTATGTGTATATGTATGTGTGTCAGTTTTTAAGTCTGTTTCCTGAAAACAACATATTGTCAAGTTCTGGTTGTTTATCTACTATGCTATCAGTTTCTGTTTTATGGGTGAATTCATCCCATTCACATTCAGAGTTATGATTACTAACTTTGTGTTTCTCTTCATTCTCTTATTCTTCCTGTATATTCTTCTTTTTACCTCCTTTCAAAAATCTTTTTTCCTTTATATCATCACCACTCTTTTCATGTGCCTTATCATCTGTTATCCCTTTCTATTCCTTTCCCTTCTACTCCCTTTTCTCTTATCACTTTCTCATTCTGCTTACTCATTGGGTAATATAGATTTCTATGCTTAACTAAATATATCTGTGTGTATACACACATATACATATACATGCATACACACACACACACACATACTTCTTTCTTTAAAACAATTCTCATGAAAGCATCAAGTGTTACCTGACACCCTGATCTTCTTTTCACTATAAAAGGTCTTTGTTTTGCTCTTCTTATATGAAATAATTTATCCTATTGTATTTCTCACTTCCCCTTCCTCTCAATCCATCCCTCTTTCTCACTTTTTCATTTTATTTTTAAATCATCCCTTCATAGTCAACTCATACATGTCCTCTGTCTAGGTAGATTCATTCTAATTCTTATATTGTCATAATAATGATAAAGTTCTTTAAAATTTCATATAACAACTTCCCAAATACCTTATTTATAGAGTCTCATAAATTCTTTCATGTTTATCATTTTATTCTTCTCTTGAATCCCATGTTTAAAAGTCAAATTCTCCTCTTTTCATCAGAAATTCATGAAAGACCTCTATTTCATTAAACATAAATTATTTATCCAAGGAATTATAATCCTGAGTAGAGTTTTTATTGAGTACAAGAATTCTTGATTATATTTCCAGCTCCTTTGTCTTCTAGAATATCATATTCTAACCCCTTCTTTTCTTTAAGTGAGAGCTGTTAAGTCTCTTGTGATTCTAATTGGCTTCATGAAATTTGAATTGGTTCTTTTTAGCTACTAGCAATATTGTTTTTCTTACCTGATGACTCTGGAATTTGGTTATAATATTTGTAGTAGTTTGCATTTTGAGATCTCTTTCAGGAGATGATCAGTAGATTCTTTCCATTTCTATTTTGCTCTTTGGTTCAAGGATATTGGTCAGTTTTCCTTGACAATTTTTTGAAAGTTATGTTTAGGCTCTTTTATTTATTGATAATGGCTTTCAGTAGTTCAGTAATTCTTAAAATATCTCTCTTTGGTCTTTTCCTCAAATTAGGTTGGTTTTCTAATGAGATATTTTACATTTTTTCTTTTTTCAGTTTGAATTCCAAACTTTTTTCTTTCCACTCCCTAAGACAGAAAGTAGTCTGATATTGATTATGCATATTTTAAACACATTTCCATATTAGTTATGTTGTGAAAGAAAAATGAGAACAAAAAGGAAAAACTGTAGAGTGCCAATAGGAAAGAATCCATTCCAGATCTTGAATCTTACAATAACTTGGCCCACCAAAACTCCCCTTTCTTATTGAAATAGCAGAGACTGCTTATCAATATAATAAATTAATATTCTAGGGACTGAAGCAAAAGGCAAACACTACTTTTTGAACTAAAGGCAAACCTTTGAACTTAGGATAGGAAAAATAGCCCATAATAGAGACTAAAGGCATTTGGGAGAGAGATACTTGAGACAATGGTATGATAGATTTTACCCTAATGTGTATCTCAACTATTTGCATCTCTAAGTAACCAAGATCTGATGCTTAATTATTTACATCTCAGTAGGTCTTGTTTGTTAGAGAAAACTATAGGAACTTCAAAGAATGTATTTTGTATCAAGCCTATGACCATTTGAGGTATAAATATTTGTTTCTTTGATCAATAAACTTTGAAGAATTCTAACTGAATTATTTCACCTGACCTCCTGACTGTCACACCCTTCATTCGCTATAGGAGGACTCCAAAAAAAAAAAAAAAGCACAAGAAAGAAAAAGCAGACCAGAAGAAGAAGAGAAGGTGAAATTAGTATGTTTTAATCCACATTCAGTTTCTATAGTTGTCTCTCTAAATAAAAATGGCATTTTCCATCCCAAGTCTAGTGGACTGTCTTGGATCAGTGTGTTGCTGAGAAAAGTTAAGTCTACCATAATTCATCATCACATAATCTTGCTATGACTGGGTACAATTCTGCTTACTTTACTCATCATCAGTCCATATAAATCTTGTCAGATTTTTCTGAAATCAGACTGCTCATCATGTCTTACAGAATTATAATATTCCATTAGTTTTATGTACCATAACTTACTCAGCCATTTGCCAACTAATGAGCAGCCACACAATCTCCAATTCCTTTACAACCACAAAAAGAGCTGCTATAAACATTTTTGCCCATGTTGGTTCTCTTTAGTCTTTTATGATCTCTGGGATACAGACCTAGATATGACACTAATGAATCAAAGGATAGGTACTTTGATAGTCCTTTGGGCCTAGTTTCAAATTGCTCTCCAGAAGGGTTGAATCAATTCAAATTTTTCTTTGAAGCTTTGCATGTAGTTGTTTTGACTTTAATGTCTTCTTCTGAATTTGTGTCTTGATCTTTCATATTACCATAATAACTTTCTAAGATCATGGTCTTCTTTTATTTTAGCTCATTTTTTCAGTCTATTTTTTGGTTTATAACTTTATGTTAAAATTAGGATCTGCTCTTGGGTGCAGGGGGCACTGTAATAAACTTCAATTCTTTCTTGCTCTTTTTTTTTCAGAACTAACTCTGGGAGTCTGGAGGCTTCTGATTCTTCCAAGATGTTATGATCTCAGGAAAGGTGAAAATACTGTTCTCCTGCATTGTACTATGGTTTGTGAAGGACTACCAACACCCTTCTCTATCCTTGGGCTCCTGCACCACTGCAACTGTGACTGCAAGTGAGCTAATGCTCCTCAGAACTGAAATAAAAATTATACATGTGCAATGCAACAGGGTTCTATATCCAGTGCCAGCAAAAGATCCTTTGTATTTCCTTCTGACCAGCTGTCAACCCCCCTTATCATGTAGGGGTTGAACACTTCCAGAGCTGTTGTTGCTGATGATAAATTGCCTCTAAGTCTGACCATCACCTTACTTAACCTCAAAGAAGCATCTTTCCTGTAGACCTCTTAATGTGTCCTATGCTAGAAAATTATTTGTCCTTGATGTTTTGTTTGTTCTACTACTCCAGAATTTGATTGAGGCATTATTTTCCAATCATTTGGAGGGAAATTGAGGGAGCTGAGGTGAGTCTCTGGCTTTACTCTAACGTCATGACTCAGTTTCTTTCCAAAATCATAGATTCTGTGCACAGAATCTCTAATGAGTATATATGTGCATACCTCTATTTTAGAGAATCTAGTTTGGGGGCAACGAAAATGAGTTGAAATCCAGCTTTGAACACATATCAGCTCTGTGACCCTGAGACAAACCATTTGACTTCCCAGTAATCTAGGCAACCAAGATGTAAATTAGAGAGAAGGTGCCAGACAGTACTATTAGAGGAAATTTCCTTATTGATATATTTCTATGCCAATAAAATCACAGATCCACATCCTATCACTATCTAATTCCTAGAAACTCTTTCCTTGCATTGAGCCTAAATTTGTCATTTTTTTACTTCCCTAACATGGCCTTTCTTTGCCCTCCTAGGTCAAGCAAAATAAACTTAATTTTGTTTTTACAAACAATCTTTTAATTCTTTATATTTCTGAAGATGATAGTAATGACTTCCCCAAAATCTTTATCTTCATTCCAGAATATATATCCTTAATTCTTCAATCTCTCTTCCATTCACCCTCTTTAGAATGCACTCCAGTTTTTTAATGTTTCTTCTAAATTGAGATATTTAGAAATGGATACTTTGCTATAGGCATGGGTTAACCAAGTCTGGGGATATAGAGACTTGTACCTTCTCTACTCCATATGGTAGCATTTTGTATAGTATATGGATGCAGTCTAAGATAGCATTTGATTTGATAGCGGGATGTCATATTGTATTTTTGATTCAGTGAATTTCAATTAAAATTTTTTTCTAGGATTTTACTTCCTTGTGAACTGTTATCTTATCATACCTTCCAGGTCTGTCACCTGTATAGTTGACTTTGCAATTCAAGTTTAAGACATTTCTTTCATTCCCTGTTTATCCTTTATATTCTATTTGGGAAGGGAGATAGCACATTGAACCATCAAGTAATATCCTTTAGGTCTAGTCAGTTCAATCTAATGAATTCCTGAGGCAAGTCACTAAAAATATAAGATGAGTTATACATGTTTTTGCTCATTGTTTAAATAGTTAGAAATTATACATATGAATTGATGATGTGAAATCTGCAGATCTAACCATACTCAGATATATTTCAGTAATTTCAACCCAAAGCTTAATGAACCTGAGGGTTCTCTTTCATCTTAAGAATCAAATTCAAAATTCCCTCTTTTGGTATTCAGAGACCTTTATAATATATCCCCCCTCCACACACACACACATACAACCTTTTAAGTCTTCTTATACTATCTGGCTGCTATTTACTTTTCAATCAAATAACACTGGACTCCTTGCTATTCCTCAAATAAGACATCTCTTGGCTCCTGACATTTTCTTTTTCTGTCCCCCATATCTAGAATGCTCTTGTCCTTGTTCCTTCAAGAACCAACTAAAATTCTCTCTTCTACAATATTTCATAAAATTTCTCAATTTAAATGCCTTCCTTCTTTTGGTTTCCCATTTATCCTGCATACATCTTTTTGTTGTTGTTGTTTATTGTCTCCCCCAGTAAATTATTGGCTTATGTAGTGAACTAACTTTTGCCTCTTTTTTGTATCTCTAGTACTCAGCATAGTGCTGAGCACATAGTAGGCACTTATTGATTATTGACCAACTGATCTGACTAATAGTGAAAAGAATTTCCATTCCAGGATTTTCCAATCATCAATGGAATTCCAAGTCCATAGTTAAAAAATAAATTCAAAGCATTATTCTAAGTTCTGTAGATTCAAAATCTTTTTCAAGTCCTTGTCCTTAAGTATTATATACCCTTTAATATGAATATTCAACATATTAACCTATTCTATACTCATTTAATTATATTATTATGTAATTTCTTTATCTCTTTTGTCCACTATAATGCCCTTAGAGTAAAAGTCCTTAATTTTTTTTGTCAAAGATCTCATTGATAATCTAATAACAAACCTATGGTGCCCTTCTCAGAATAATGATGTTAAACGCATGGAATATAATACATAGGATTATAAAGGAAACTAATTGTATTGAAATAAAATTCTCAATTTTTTTTTTAATTGACAAATCTCAGGTGCAAAAAGCCTACCACAGACACATTTACTATAATCCAAATTTTTTGAGTGAGTGGGGATCTCAGAGCCATCTAATCCAATCTATATTTGAACAGCACTCCTCAAATATGGTTATCCAACCTCCAACACTTTTGGTGACTAGGAAATGTTATAGAGTATCACTTTCTGCTCCAATTTGGGGAAAAAAAGGTAGACATAATAAAAAGATACCATCAAACCATTCCAAAGGAAAATGTTATGTCCCTGGCACAACTATCACATTTCACACAGTGACAACTTCTAGATGTTTTAATGGGCCAATAGAAGCAGGAAGTCCATTTTTCTTCCATGAGCATCCCCCCAACTTCTGCTAGTCTAGACATATTTCCCAGTTGTCTAAATATTGAAGGGACATATTCTCATCATAGATATTAGGGAAGAGCCTTCTTGATAAAATAAAATGAATCCTGATGAGAGAGATTATCTTAATGGGATCAGAGTCCCTCCTGTTAGCAAGGCTTTTAATGTTCCTGGTACTATACCTACTTGAAAGAAGAGAGGGTGGAGGATTAAAGTGGCCTCATGATAGCATGTGACTTAATTGCACCAGAAGGTTTTAGGAATTACATTCCTTTTACTTTGCTTGGAAGCTCCAAGAAAGAAGGCGGAGGAGCTTGTTAACCAAACTTGTATTTCTTTTACCTTGTCACTGTAAAAAGTGCAAGAACCTGGCAGCTTTACTCCTATCTTTGTTTTCTTGCTTTACTCCACTGAAGGGAATAGAAGCCTATTGGTTATGTATCTGGTTTTCTTTTCTTTCTCGGTTATCCCCTAGGCTTTGCTTATTGATATTAGTGAGCTCTAATCTTTAATTGAAATCAATTAACATTGCCTAAATTCTGTATTTTCCTTTCTTTCTCCTCTTTTTCTCTTCCCCTATTATTCACTGTGGGCTAGGAGTTGAGAAGTGAATAGGATACTAAACTTGTTGAAAAAACAAACAAACAAACAAAGAACAATTTAGGTCAAAGCATGTGCTAGGCACTAGCTATAAGATCTAAGGGGGAAAAAAATCACTTAATCTCTCTGTGCCTTAGTTTCCTCATCTGTAAAATAAGGGATTTGATTTATTAACCCCTAAAGTATCTTTCAGTTGTATGTGATCCTATGAATCCATACAGCATTGGTCCTCAAACTTTTTAAACAGGGGGCCAGTTCACTGTCCTTCAGACTGTTGGAGGGCCGGACTATAGTAAAAACAAAAACTCACACTCTGTCTCTGCCCCTCAGACCATTTGCCATAACCGGGCAGGCTGCATAAACGTCCTCAGCTGGCCACATCTGGCCTATGGGCTGTAGTTTGAGAACCCCTGCATACAAGTTCCATTAAACCTAGGAGAGATAAAACAGTGCTTGCATCTTTTTTAGGAATAATTGTTTATTCTAAATATAGGAAAAATAATCATTCCTAAAAAGATGCAAGCATTATATTTAGTAATATTATTAATTTTTTGAAATTATATTTATATAGCATTTATTATTGATAGGTTTATGTGCTGTTGAGTTAAAGATTATCCTAATGGTTCACAGACCATGTCCTTGGTAATTCAATTTATAATGTACTATATTGCCATACTTGGTGTAGCATAAAAATTCCTGAATAGTCTGTTTTCAGATAATTTTCCTTTACTACATCCTTCACTACTGGTCATTGTTTTGTGGGCTTAGCTGTTGTGGAGAATCTTGGTGACTTAAATTTAGGGATTCAGAAGCCTCAATAGGTGGAGAAAGTTGAGGGTTTTCTCTCAAACTAGCAGTCTTATTAATATCCTCAAGAACTCATAGAGTGATTCATTTGCTATCTGGGCAATTCTAAATTGTTTGAAAGTCACTCTTTATGTGGAAGTGATATATGGCTCCTAGTAACATCTACCTATTGGTTCTAATTCTATCCCCAGGGGCCAAGCAGAATAAATCTAATCCATTTTCCATCTGATAATCTATACACTCTAAATTTAACAATTTAATGCAATGAATAGTTATTAAGTATTTATTTATGAGGCCATGCAAGGTACTGTGCTAGTAAATGAAGGAGCATTATCATATCTTTTTTTTTTTTTTTGGGGGGGGGGGCAAGGCAACTGGGATTAAATGATTTATCCAGGATCACACAGCTAGTAAGAGTTAAGCCTCTGAAGGCAGATTTAAATTTATCTCCTTCTGACTTTAGGGCCAGTACTCTACCCACTGGGCCATCTAGCTGCCAAAGAAAGGAATATTATCATAGACTTTTCCCCTCCCCAAGTCTTTTCTTTCTTGTCCCAAAGGGGAACATATATGTGTTAGATGAATACATGTTTATTGTATGATCTTGCCCTGCTACATCTCTCCCAGAATCCATGGCTTTGTTCCTACTCATATGCTACTAAATAAAACTGAAGAAAATCACAAAACATGATTGGGAGGACCACAAATTTATGTTAAACAACCTTATCTATGTTAAACAACCCTCACAGAAGCAAGGAAATTTTTTTATATTTCCTAGTTGACTAAACTATTGCATTCACCACAGTAATTTTCCCAAATCCTTAAACCTCTCATGGTTCCTACTGCCTTCACTCTCTTAGTTTAGAATATTGCCTCATGTTTTATTGGGGGAAAAATCGAGATTGTTCACTAAGAGTTTCATCTCCTCCCCTCTTCCTCAACTTACATCTTACAACATACATCAGGTGCCTCCTGCCATTATCTTCATTTCATTCATCTCACACGATAAGGTATGACCCCTTCTATCTAAGGCAAATCCCTTTACGTACACAAGTAATTCTTTTCAATTCCATATTCTCCAGTATATTGTCCCATCATCCTTACTCTCTCACTAATCTTCAGTCTCTTCTTGCCTACTATTTCTCTATTGCCTAAAAATCATGGATCTCTCTCTCCCATCCTGAGGAAACTCTTACTTGATCTGTTCATCCAAATATCATCCCTATCTCTTGCTGCTTTTGTGAATAAACTCCTTGAAAAGGTCATCTACTATAGTTTCCACTTCCTTTCTTCTCACTCTATTCTTATAGTCACTCTATAGTGTGCCTTCTGACCTCATCGTTAAATTGAAACTACTCTTTCCAATTGCCAATTATCTTCTAAATGCCAAATCCAATTGTGTTTTCTCAATCTTCAAACCTCTTGAGTTTTCTGCAGCTTTTGATACAGTTAATAACTCTTTTTTCTTTGATACTCTTTTCTCTCTAGATTTTCATATTAATCTTTCCTGATTCTCCTTCCAGTTATCAGATTGCTCCTTCTCAGTCTTTTTTGCAGGATCATCCAGGGAATGTTCATTAATCACAGGTGTCTGACAAGACTCTAACTTGGGTCCTTTTCTCTGTTTTGGTTTATATTATCTTTCTTGGTGATTTCATTAGCACCAATTGATTTGATAATCATCTCTATGCAGATCATTCTCAGATCATTGTTTAGCCCTTACCTCTACTCTGAGTTCCACTCTCAAATTTCCAACTGTCCACTGAACATCTCAGCCTAAATGTTCCATAGAAGCAGTAAACTCAACATGTTTAGAATTTGACTCATTCATCCTCCTGCAAATTTTCTCTTCTTCCTAACTTCCCTTTTACTGTT
Source organism: Sminthopsis crassicaudata (assembly GCF_048593235.1). Lineage (NCBI taxonomy): Eukaryota > Metazoa > Chordata > Mammalia > Dasyuromorphia > Dasyuridae > Sminthopsis > Sminthopsis crassicaudata. Next base: position 494,107,852 of record NC_133619.1, read on the forward strand.
GAGGAAATTACTATGTTCCTAGTCTCCCAGACTTGTGAATTAAATGTTATCCTGGATTCACATTCTCTCTAACCATATTCTCCATATCCTACATATTGCCAATGTCTGTCAATTTTACCTTCATAATATCTATTGTATACTTCTTCTCTCCTGACACTGCTAATAGTATCACCTCATACCTATATTATAGCAATACCCTATTGTTTGGTCTTGCTTCCTTAAGTTTCTTCCCACTCCAGTCCATCCTTCATTCAGCTGACAAAGTAATCTTTATAAAGTGCAGGTCTATCAGGATAAATACAGAGAGGCTTGGAGAGACTTACATGAACTGATGCTGAATGAAATGAGCAGAACCAGAAGATCACTATACACTTCAACAATAATAATTTATGAGGATGCATTCTGATGGAAGTGGATATCTTCAACAAAGAAAAGTTCTAATTCAGTTCCAATTGATCAATGATGGACAGAATCAGCTACACCCAGAGAAGGAACACTGGGAAATGAGTGTAAACTGTTTGCATTTTTGTTTTTCTTCCCAGGTTATTTTTATCTTCTGAATCCAATTCTTCCTGTGCAACAAGAAATTAAGTTCTGCACACATACATTGTATCTAGGATATACTATAACATATCTAACATGTATAAGACTGTCTGCCATCTAGGGGAAGGGGTGGAAGGAAGGAAGGGAAAAATCGGAACAGAAGTGAGTGTAAGGCATAATGTTGTAAAAATTATCCATGCATATGTACTGTCAAAAAAAGGTTATAATTATAAAATTTTTAAAAATTAATTAAAAAAATAAAGTGCAGGTCAATGTCAACTCCCCCACTCTCTCACACTCATTAAACTTCCCTGATTCCGTATCATTTCCAGAGTAAAATAATCTCTTTTGAATCAAAAAATCTTTACCACCCACTCCTTCCCTTCTTTTCAGTCTTCTTATACCTTAAATTCTATCATATACTCTGATCCAATAACATTGGATGCTTTGCCATTCCTAAAACAAGAAACTCCATCTCCCAATTCTGGGAGTTTTCCCTGATTGAATACCAGAATTGATACCTCAGAATTTTCTCCCTCCTCTTTTCTGTCTTCTGGTTTCCTTCTAGCCTTACCTACAATCCCAGCTTTTTGTAGACCTCTTTAATTCTCACGGCTTCCATCTGTTGAGTCTAACCAATTTATATTCATCTTGTTTGTACATAGTTATTTTTATGTTGTTTCCCTTTTTATATAGTAAACTCCTTGAGGTTAGTGATTGTCTTTTGCATCTTGCTATCCCCAATATTTATTCTAGTGACTGCCACACAGCAGATACTTCAGAAAATTTTTATTGATTAATATAAAAAATTGTAACTTTCCTAATACAAAAAATATCTTCAGTAATACTAGACACTCAAAAACATTCATTTGTTGGCTACTCTTATCTTTTAGAAGCACATCATAGAAGTTACACAGGTGTTTCCTTGGCATTTCTTGAAAAGCCCCCACTGGAGCACAAAGCCCCCACTGGAGCACACTTACAATTTCTTCCTCATGCATTTGTGATGCTTGTAAAACCTAAATAGAAGTAGATAATAATTCCTCCTTCCACACTGTGGAAATAGGGTTACAGAAAATGCTGCATTAAAGTGTTAAGCATCCTCTAAAGTGTGGTAATTGATTTCCACATGTGCAATAAGGGACCTGGTAACATTGTGAAGCAATGGATTTGACATGGACCCTGCCTAGATATTACAAACACAGATGCAGCATGTTAGTTCTGTGGTCAGTTACTAATTACCTGGGGGCACTAGCCAAGAAGATGTGCTTTTATGAAGCAAGATGAGACTTAATGGGTCAATGTGGACACTGCTTGGGAGGACTCTATGTCTTACCTGGTGATGAAATCCAATGTATTAACAACTCATAGGAATTGAAGACTTTTGTACTTGACGTGAGTTCACAATATGAAGCCATTGCTGAAGCTGTCTCATCTCAAAAGATTCCTGAGACCAGAGAGCAACAAAGGATGAAGTATTAGGAATGGTAACTCAAAAGTCCCTGCTTTAGAGAATATATATTAACACCAATATATAACCATATAAAAATCTTTCTTCTGCATGGAAGTCCCATGAATAACTGAAGATAGCTATAGGTTCTGGAATCAATCTTTTCATAGAATGGCTTCATGTTCCATTGCCATTCAAGTCCCTATACTCTTGAATATGTTCTTTCTTTTCAATGCCTTTCCTAAAATGTGACTTCTAGAACTGCGCATAATTTTGTAGAATTGCTCTAAGCAAGGAAAATCAAAGCTAGACATGTTTTTTTTCCACCACAACAGTGGTTATCTCAAACTTTTACAATTATTTTTATGCAAATCTCTTACATATACTATATTTTTAAAGTTTGTTTTAAAAGCAAACATAGAAATTTATTTTAAATAACATTTTGTTAGTCTTGGCTCATTTTAGATAATTAAGAAAATTTTCTAATCTGTTTTCTAATAGGTTATTAACTTCTTATTCCCTAAAAATTTAATAAAAATGTTATATACACCTTCTAAAATATTAATAAATATATTAAATAGGAGAAAAGCAAGGATAGAATCCACTGATACTTGATTAGATGTTTTCCATTCAGTTTGACATGGATCTATTAGTTGTTACTTTTTGGACCTAGACATTCAACCATTTCCAAAACTACCTATCAAGACTACCATGCAACCCCCACTTCTTCATCATATCCAAAAGAATATAATGAGAGACTTTGTCAAAGGTTTTAACAAATGTATGGGATATTGCTTCTGTAATTCTTTTTCTAAAAATTAGTGAAATAATGTTGCAAAAATGAGATTCACCTACCGTGATCTACTCTTGATGAACTCACTTTGGCTCCCAGTGATCATGATGACCCTTTTCAAATACTCACAAAAGGGGCAGCTAGATAGTATAGATAGAACACTGACCCTAGAATCAAGAGGACCGGGGTTCACATCCAGCCTCAGATACCTGACACTTACCACCTGTGTGATTCTAAACACGTCTTTTAACTTTAATTGCCTCTCAAAAAGAAATACTCACAAAATATTTATATATTAATATGTATGGGAAATTTATTAGGAACTAAAATCAGATTCACAAGATTTTTGGAGAAAGAGATATACAATGGAAAAAAATCCAGGTTTAGAGGAACCTAGGTTTCAATCACAGATCTATCACTTACATTATGTGAATTATATGAATCACTTAATGTCTCTAGAACTGAGGATTGTCACCTGTAATGTAATGGTTTTGGATTAGAGATCCTGAAGTCATTTTCTATCAGTATTATTGACTTATAGTTTGTAGAATTTGTCTTGTTTTTTTTTTTAATTACAACTGTATTTGTCAACTTTAAGGAACTGTCATTTTATATACTCAATAATATATACTTATTTTTTCTGTAGTCTGAGATAGAGTTCTATAGAGGGCTGGAACTCTGGAGAAGTATACTTGAAATAAGTATACTTACAACAAGATGTTAACTCAGTGTGATTGATGAGATGATGGTTCTCTAGTTTACCTATACTTAGTACTTAGCATAGAGATGTAATGATTCTCTAGTTCAGTACTCAGTATGCTGTAATTGTAATAGGATATTTAAGGTCGGAGAGAACTGGGGACATAGTCAATCAGAATGAACACAGACTGTGAAGGAGACTTTAAATTCTATTCCTGACTATCTTCCTGGTGATTATCCTGCTGAGACCAATGCCTGACCAGAGGACCTCTAGAAAGCTAGCCCGGACATTACAAGTTCCCTTGGGAACTTGTTTAATAAAACTCAGTGGTGGCAACTGGGGGTACTCAGTGTCTACTGAAGTATCTCCTTCAATTTTTCCTAATTATTCTTGTGCTACACATTCCTGTCCAAGAAACATTTTCTTTGGTATAGAGAATCCTGGCAAAATTGGATTTGTTTAGCTCTCTTTTCTTTTTTATCCATTATTAATATTCAATTTTCTCTGAGAAGTGATCTTATTTTTGCTTTGATCTTTCCGTTACCCTACCTTGGAACTTTAAAAAAAAAAAAGAACTCTTTTGTCATTCTTTGTATTCATCACCTACCCAAGCTAAGGTATTTCTGATGATGTTTTTTCATGACTATGCCACCCTTTGCACTCATTCTTCACTACCTATTCTTTATTTCATGTTATTGCACTTTTCAAAACCTGAGCCCTTGACAAATTCCCTATAAAAAACTCATATATATATATATATATGTATACATATATATATATATGTATATATATATACATATATATATATATGTTTCATTAAGACTGGTAATTCTTTTTCTTCTTCAAAAGAAATACCTGTAGCTGTTTCTTCAGAATTGCTTTCTTAGAAGTATCCTATACGTCTTCAAGTGATTTAACTTACAATATCTTTGGCCATCAGCATCTACTTAGTCTTTTCCTTCATTCTTGGAAATATGTTCTCCCAAAATTTAAGTACCTGTCAAATTATGCCATACTATATCCTCCTCATCCATCAGAAAAGCTAAGGTATGGTTAATTTCTCCTATGGTTCTTATCATTTCTATATGGATAACCAGTTTATCCTTATTAAAAAGAATGAGAAACAGAATAGCAGTTGTTCTTGTTACTTTCTCCATCTTATGGAGGATGAAATGATTATAATGCAACTCAATAATTTCTCAGCTGGTCTGATTTCAAATATCAACTTCCAGTAGATATCTGGGTAATCCCCTTATTACAATTATAGTCTCTGCACCAACTTTCTGATCTTATTTTCACATTTTTCCTTCCATCCAAATAGTATGGAATATGCCATATTTATTCTACAATATCACAAACTTATCTCTCAATTTACCTTTCCTCAGATATTCTCCATGATGCTTCCCCTTTTCTTTATATAGACTCTACACAAAAGAATATGTTCTTAAAATACAATAATACTTCACCATCCATTTCATTTAATTTGCTCCTTTGAGTAAGTAAGCCTTTCCAATATTATTTCACTCTCATCAAGTTTATATGGCTGTATTCATATCCTTTATATTAATACTCCTGGTTTGCTTTGATAATAATCCATAACCAATTAATTATGAGATGTATGTAAGAAGAGATTTCAAGATTTGTCAACTGGTTGGACAGGCAGAGTGAGAGAGTGAAGAGAGTAAGCATTTTGAGTATCTACCATGTTCCAGGCACTATGCTAAATGCTTTACAAATGTGACACTATTTGATTTCACAACAACCCTGTGAGATATGTGTTATTATAATTATTTTCATTTTACAATTAAAGAAACTGAGATTGTAAAGGGCTAGAAATGAGCAAATGCACTTGGATAATGGAGCATGTGAGACTGATAGCCAATTGGACAGTTCTCTATTAACTTGTTTGAAGGTTGACCCTCCCCAGCTATTCTGTGCTGACTTGATTGGTGGGACAAAGAGGAGGTTGTAATGTGTATGGGGAGTAGGAGGAGGAAAAGGAAATTGAGGTTCTCCCTCTCTCTCTCTCTCTCTCTCTCTCTCTCTCTCTCTCTCTCTCTCTCTCTCTCTCTCTTTCTCCTCTCTCTCTTTCTTCTCTCTCTCTTTCTCTCTCTCTCTCTCTCTCTCTCTCTCTCTCTCTCTTTCTTCTCTCTCTCTTTCTCTCTTTCTTCTCTCTCTCTCTCTCTTTCTCTCTCTCTCTTTCTCTCTCTCTCTCTCTCTCTCTCTCTCTCTCTCTCTCTCTCTCTCTCTCTCTCTCTCTCTCTCTCTCTCTCTCTCTCATATTTCTGGGAAGACAGAGTTCCAGCAGAGACAAACAGGAATTAAGTAACTTTCTCAAAGTTACACAGCTTGGAAGTGTCTGTGGCTAGATTTGAATTCAGCTCTTTCCAACTCTAGGTCTATCACTGTATCCCCCAGACTTCCTAGCTGAGGTTGTGAATTCATTTTCTTGAAGGGTGGTGAATAGAAAAGTTCAGAAAGATAATTTTGGGGGGGGAGATACTGAGCTCTATTTTAAACATATTGAGATATTTCTAGGAGATATTGTTGGTACCTTTGGGAAAATCTCATTTTATAAAATCTAAAACCTGGAAAAGGATTTCAAAGTAAAACAACTATTTCAACTCATTCATGAACAAGTATCTCTTCTACAATATCAACAAGTTCTGCTCCACTTAGAAACCACTAGTAAAGGAGAGACCCCATTGTTCTTGAAAGTTCCCTGTTTTATCCGATTCTTGGACAGCTTATCTGTAATTTTCTTTACTGTAAATCTAAATCTGCCTTTCTATGATTCATAATCTCTTATTTTGATTTCTGCCATCTTGTGCCAATAACAAGTTTTATTCCCTCTCCACATGACAGGTCTATAAGTACTTGAAAATGCTTTGTATATCCCTGCACTCCCTCCCAAATCTTCTCTTCTTTGGGCTAAAACATCCCAACTTCGTTTGATCAACTCTTCTATAGATGTCCCTCATTGTCATTGACCTTTGTTGTACATTCTTCATCTTGTAGAATATCTGAAGACGCAGATACTATTATTACTACTTTTCCTAGATATTGCCTCCTACAAATCACTGAATATATTCACTGCTGTTTTTTCTTGTTCTGTACTATTTGTGATATCTGACTTAGCAATTAAATGATAGTAAGTCTCTTTCCTGGTTCCTTCCCCCCCCCCCCCTGAAAAAAAAATTAAAGGACTTTTAACAATCACATTTGCAAATATTTAATCAAATATTAATATCTCACTCATGATAAAATGTATTCCATCTCTTGCCAAAATTGACCCTTCCTCTTTCTTATGCCCTAGTGCAGAAATTCAAAGTCCATTTTTAGCGAGCTGTTCACTTCTCTAATCTTTTCTAAAGTCTATCTCCAATCAGTATTGGTTATAAAAATATCACCTATACCTCTATCCTCCTGATATATCTAAGTGTTGTCACTTGGTAAGAAATCCATTTCATGTCAAATAAATAAGTTTAAGTGCCTACTACATGTATAACCTGCATATTAGCAGGTTTTGATGAAACAAAAATAAAACAGGTTCTGCCCATCTATTCTGTGGTTCTCTAAGTTACTATGGAGAGTAATATGTTTTTATTACCTACTTCATTAGGCTATTGTGAAGAAAATGCTTTATAAACTGTTAAGCATAATATAAATGTCAAATGATTTCATGATTAGATATATAACTGGCTTTTAAGGGGAAACTAAGTATTTGAGGGTTACATTCCCTATCCCTTTGAATTTACATAAAAAATGAAAACCAGGCTTTCCCTTAATACATTCCATTTCTGAGAGAATGCTGGGCTAGATTGATCATAGACTTAATTCAAATTGTTTATTATCATATTGCTCACATGTTTTCATTAGTACAAAATTAATCCTCCAATGTCATGCAGTTAATCTAGATATTTTAGGAGATACTAGAATGACTATTCCCAGTTCTGCTACTTTGTGCTATTGTAGGTGAGTCATTCCCCCTTGCATAGAGTCAATACTGGTAAAATGAGGCAAATACATTATCTGAGGTCCTTTCAGGCTTTATATTCCATTTTCTTATGATGCACTAAGCCTGAACCAGGTTGCTTTTGTTTTATATAGCTAGCAAGTCTATTCAAGCCAGTTCTTTATAAATAGTACAGTTCTACTTCTCCTCCATCTCCTTTGCTATGCACTAAACCTCTCTAACAAATTATGATTTGGCCTGATAATGCTAATAACTAAGAGAAAGAAATGCACAGCTAAGCTTGGGTTTGTTTCAACAGTATCATGGGAAAATTGTTGGATGAGCTAAGGAAATGTTGCTGGGGGTGAATAGTGGATCTTGGATGAAGCTAGCAGTAAAAGAAATCCAAAACTGGTTAAAGCAATCCCTCCACCTCCCAATTCTACTCCTGAGCATCAGACAAGAACTATTTACCCAGTTTGCCTTTAAAGTGTGAAACATGTGCAGAACAGCTGAGGGTGGCAGAAGAGACAAAGGATGATGGCACACAATGTCGACTGGGGTTTGGGTAAGAAAAGTCTTCATTTAAACATTCCAAGAATACTGAGGAGTTCCCCCTTCTCATAGAATTTCCCATTGGCTTTCATAGCCAAAATCTATCCTGTAACCTTGCTATCTTAGGTTATCATGCCATGGCAAATGTCTCCAGTAAGTAGGTGAGAGGAGTTTAGCTGCTTCTACTCCAGGCCAGAAAAGGAATTGTGAGCCTTTTTACCACTTCCTAGTTGGCTGCCAACAAGTCCATTTCATTCAATCAACATTTTAAAAAAGCATCTACAATATGCAAGGCATGCAACTAGATGCTGAAGCCATAAGGATGAAAAATAATCTAGTTGTTGTCTTAAGGTTGTTTCTTATTTAAACTTTGTATCTCCACTGCTATTTGGCACTTTGTTCTGTATGTAGTAGGTGGCTAATAAATGGGGCTTTTTTAAGTGAATGAAAATAACATTTTTTGATTAAGTGGATATGACTCAAATAGTTCTAATAAAAATGAAAATTATAAGTACATAAGAAAGATCAGAATAAAATGGAGGGGCAAATCAGTAAAGACTTCATGGATTTAGCAGCAGAACTTGGTATATTATATTTTAATAAGAACATTGCCAAGTGCATCAAGAGGAGGGCAACCAACCTGAAGAGAGGACTGGAGATATGTCATATTCCACTCAATTGAAGGAAAGGGATTTATTAGCTTGAAGAAGAAAATAACTAAGGTATTGCTAATTGTGTTTTTCAAATATTTGAAGGAGTATTATTATATTAAAGTAACTAAATAGCATTGTCGATAGTGCATTGAAGCTAGTGTAAGGAAGACCCGAATTCAAATATAACCTTTCTGATTGTGTAACTCTGGGACTCTGCTTTGTTCAGTTTCCTTAACTATAAAAATGAGAATATTAATCACACCCACCTCCCAGAATTGTGACAAATTATATAATATTTGTAAAGTGTTTCACACAATGACTGGCCATAAGAGCACCATATACATTATAATGTTGATGAAAAGGATATTGTAAAAAATGACTTAATCTTGTCGAAGAGAGCAGAATGACTCATAATGGGTAGATGTTGTAGTAAAGCAGATTAGAGTCTAATTTTCTATCAATTAGATTCTAGCCCTAAAAGAATCCAAAAGGGGAATGGGCAAGATATGGAGTTTGTGGGCTCCCCTTCCCTGGAGTTGTAGCAGCATTTGGTTGTTACTTATCAAATACATTGTATATAGTATCCATGATTAATATATTACTCATGATTAGTGTTTTGTATTATTTGTGAAAACTTCTTCCCAAAGCTAAGTATTGCAAGTGTTTTTAACTTCATTTTATAAATGAAGAAACTGAGACTCAAAGAGGAACTTGACCAAGGCAGCCAAATTGTTAGGGTCAAAATTTGAACCCAAATCTTTTCTGATTTAAAGAAAAAAGCACTATTTTTTTTTTCTAACATGTGTAAAGTACCTATTATATGACAGGTACTGCATTAAATGCTTTACAAATATCTCATTCAATCCTTACAATAATTTTGGAGGTAGATGCTATTATGATTCCCATTTTACAGGTGAGGAAACTGAGGCAGACAGAGGTTAAATATTTTGCCCAAGGTCTCATAAAAAGTAGGTGTATAGGGCTTGATTTGATCTCAGCAGCTTCTACTCAACTAGAATGTCCAGGCTTTTTAGAAATGTTCAGGTTCTAGTGAAAGCAAACTCGGTATTACAGATATTTAAGGGATCTGCCCTCCCCCTTTATGCTCCTTCATATGAGTACACACCCCTACATTAATATTCATTGAGTGCCCACAGAGAATGCTGGGTTCCATCAAGAGATGGAGCTTCCCTGGGGCTGTGGAATAGTCTTCTCCAAGGTGCTTGCTGCCACTACAGCAGAAATCTGCTTTCCCCTCAACCCGCCTTCTGCCAGTCACCTTCTGTCAAGGAGTGATTATGCTGCCTTCTGTCAGGGATGCTGAGTGATTGTGGCAAGAAAATTGCCTTCAGCAATAGGGATTTAAGAAATGCTTTTCCTGAAAATAGTGCTCAAATTAATTAACTTGGAGGAAGAGGTTGCTTTTTTTGGCCTGGATTTAATTTATTATTTTTTTCCAAAAGAATTTTTGTTGAATGATAAATGGTTAGGGGAATATTACCATTTAGGCATGAGAGCCAAGAAGCTCTTCCTAAAGCCCATCCATTTGCCATAACAGGAAACTCTGTCCACCAGGTCCTGTAGAATAGTTAGGAACAAGGGCAAAGAACCTTGACTTGGAGGTAGGATACCTTAAAAAGTGCAGAACATCATTGAAAGATGAGAAAGGGGAGAAGAAAGAAACAACCACCCATTTACAGACCTTTTTTTTCTTATTCCATAATGCTTTAAAACATATATTATAAATTTAGCAATCATCAGCAAGAAATATTTTAATATAAAAAGAAGAAAAGATTGTATGAGAAACTCAGAAATATTCTGTATAGGTTTTATGTAAGGATATATTAAATTTTTATTTAAATATATTATTTATTTATTTTTAACATTGGTTGTGTGTTTTGTTTTTTTTTTGTTTGAGTTCCACATTCCTTCCCTCTAGTCCCTCCACCACCCACTGAGAAGGCAAGCAATATGATATTAATTATACATGTGAAATCATGTAAAACATATTTCCATATTACCCATGAAGCAAAAAGGCAGGAAAAATAAAGAAAATGAGAACAATTTATTTCAGTTTGTACTCAAAGTTCATCAATTCTCTCTAGAAGTGAATAGCATTTTTACCATGAGTCCTTTAGAATTGTCTTTAATCATTATATTGATCAGGAACCAAAGTCTTTCACAGTTGATCATCATTACAATATTGCTGTTACTGTATATAATGATCTGTTCTGTTCACTTCATTTTCTATGAGTTTATATAGGTTTTCATAGCTGTTAATTTTCTAAACTATTCCCTTTATCATTTTTTATGGCACAACAGTATTCCATCACAATGGTATACTACAACTTGTTCAGTTTTTCCTTCATTGATGGGCATTACTTCAATTTCCAATTCTTTTATACAAAAAAAGTTGCTGTGAATATTTTTGTACATTTAGGTTTATTCCCTTTTTCTTTGATCTCTTTGGGATACAAAACTAGAGATCAAAGAAAAAGGAAAAATTATCATTGGGTTAAAGGGTATGCACATGTGTGAAGTGAATAGAACCAGAAGAACACTGCACACCTTAACAGCAAGATTATATGATAATCAATTCTGATGTGGCTCTTTTCAATACTGAGGTTATTCAGGCCAATTCCAATGGTCTCATGATGAAGAGAGTCATTTGTACTCAGAGAAAAGATTGTGGGGATTGAGTGTGGATCACAACATAGTATTTCCAGAGGAGTTACCTTGATTATGTCATTTAATTAGGCCTATTTTTTGCTTTTGCTTTGTCTGAGATCATGATTGCATACCTTCATTTTTTTTCTCACTGCATCTGAAGCATTATAGATACTGCTCCAACCTCTTATCTTAATTGTGGGTGTGGGTGTTTTTTCTTTCTTACAAAGGTGTATCTTATAGAGAAAATATTGTTAGAGGCAGCTAGGTGGCTCAGTGGATAGAGCACCAGCCCTGAAGTCAGGAGAACCTGAATTCAAATCTGACCTCAGACACTTAACACTTCCTAGCTGCGTGACCCTGGGCAAGTCACTTAACCCCAATTGCCTCAGCAAAATAAATAAATAAATAAACATACACACACACACACACACACACACACACACACACACACATATATATTTACTTATCCCCAAGTGCCTCAGCAAAATATATTTTGCTGAGGCAATTGGGGTTGTGACAGAATCCATATAGATAGATAGGTAGATAGATAGATAGATAGATAGATAGATAGATAGATAGATAGATAGATGGATTCTGATTTCTAATCCAATCTACTTTCTGCTTCCATTTATGGGTGAGCTCATCCCATTCTCATTCACAATTATGGTTACTAATGGTGTCTTTTCCTCCATTCCATTTTCTTCTATTAATTTTTCTCTCACTCTTTTTATACTGTCTCTCTTTAAAAGTCTGTTTTACTTCTGATCACTGCCTACCTTAATTTGTTCTGTATTTTATCACCAATCACCTCTTTTCTTTTATACTCTTCTCCCTCCTACTTTTCCCTTTGGGCAAAAAAAAATTCTCTACAAGAGAGAATAAGAGAGAGAGAGAGAGAGAGAGAGAGAGAGAGAGAGAGAGAGAGAGAGAGAGAGAGAGAGAGAGAGAGAGATTTTTTTCCTCTTTAAATCAATTCCAATGAGAGAGCTTCAAGTATTGCTTACCATTCCCCACCTCTATTTTACCCCCACTGTTCTTTCTTTATATGTGATATAATATTCCTCATTCTAATCTATTTAGTTCTTTTTCTTAACCATTTAATCATTTTTAGATTATCCTAATATAATTTTGACTCATATCCATTCCCTCTGTCTCTGGAGACTCCTTCTAATTGCCCTAATACTGATAAAGTTCTTAGGAATTATGTGTAACATCTTCAGTGTAATCAGTTTAATTTTATTGAGTCTCTTATGATTTCTTTTCCATGTTACAAATTTTTTTTATTCTTCTCTTGTGTCTTGTGTTTGAAAGTCAAATTTTCTATTCAGTTTTGGCCTTTTCATCAATAATGCTTGAAAGTTTTCTATTTCATTAAATATCCATGTTGCCCTGAAGGATTATACTGTTTTTACTGTTATCTTAGCTCCTTTGTCTTTTGGAAATTCATATTCCAAGTCTTCCTCTCTTGTTAACATGGAAGCTTCTAAATCTTGTGTGATCCTGACTGTGGCTTTATATTATTTGCATTGTTTATTTCTATCTACTTGTCAGGGGCTCTGGGATATGACTATAATATTCCTGGAAGTTTTCATGTTGGTATTTCATTCAAGTGGTGACCAGTAAATTTTTTCCATTTCTATCTTACCTTCTGGATCTAAGATACTGGATTAGTTTTCCTTGATAATTTCTTGAAATAAAATATCTATGCTCTTTTATTAGAGCATGGCTTTGGCTTAACCCAATAATTTTTACTTTATTTCTCTTTTTCAGGTCAGTTATTTTTTTTTTTGTTATTATTTCACATTTCTTCTATTTTTTATTCTTTTTACTTATTTTATTGTTTCTTGATGTCTCATGCAATCAATAATTTTCATTTGATGAATTATAATTTTTAAGGAATCATTTTTTTAAAATAATAGCTTTTTATTTTCAAAATACACCCAACGTTTTTAACATTCGCCTTTGCAAAACCGTGTTACCAAGTTTTTTTCTCCCTTCCCTAACTTCCTCCCCTAAAAAGAAAGTAACCCAATATATAGTAACATGTACAATTCTTCTACCTATATTTCCATATTTATGATGCTGCACAAGAAAAATCAGATCAAAAAGGAAAAAAAAAAACCTTAGAAAGAAAACAAAAAAGCAAGCAAACAACAACAAAAAGATGAAAAAAAAATGTGATCCACTTTCAGTCCTGACAGATCTTTTTCTAGATGCAAATGGCTCTTTCCATCTCAAAACTATTGGAAATGGCCTGAATCATCTCATTATTGAAAAGAGCCACATCCATCAGAATCGTTCATTTGTCATTGCTGTGTATATTATTTTCTTGGTTCTACTTACTTCACTTAGTATCAGTTCATCAGTCTTTCCAGGCATCTTTGAAGCCATCCTGCTGATCATACAGAACAACAATATTCCATAACATTCATGTATCATAACTTATTCAGCCATTCCCCAACTAATGGGCATCCATTCAGTTTCCAGTTTCTTGCCACTTCTAAAGGGCTGATATAAACATTTTTTTGTACATTTCCCCCCTGTTTCATGATCTCTTTGGGATACAGACCTAGTAGAGATATTGCTGAATCAAAGGATATGCACAGTTTGATATCCTTTTAGGCATAGCTCCAAATTGCTCTCCAGAATGGTTGGATCAGTTCACAACTTCATCAACAATGTGTTAGTGTCCCAGTTTTCCCATATCCCCTCCATCATAATCTTTTCCTGTTATTCAATCAATTTGAGAGGCATGTAGTGAAGCTCAGAATTATCTTAATTTGCATTTCTTTGATCAATAGAGATTTAGAGCACCTTTTTATATGACTAGAAATAATTTTAATTTCATCATCTAAAAATTATCTGTTCATATCTGTGACCATTTGTTAATTGGAGAATGACTTGTATTCTTATAAATTTGAGTCAATTCTCTAAATATTTTGGAAATGAGGGCTTTATCAGAATCTTTGCATGTAAAAACATTTTTCCAGCATTCTGCATCCCTTCTAATCCTGGCTGCATTGGGTTTTTTAATACAAAAATTGTTTAGTTTAAAATAATCAAAATTGTTCATTTTGCATTTCATAATATTCTCTAGATCTTCTTTGGCCATAAATTGCTTCCTTCTCCACAGATTTGACAGTCAGACTATCCTTTACTCTTCTTAATTTCTTGTAGCATTACTCTTTATGTCTAAACCATGAACCCATTTTGACCTGTTTTTGATATAGGGTGTTAGGTATTGGTCAATGCCCTGGTTCAACCATGCTATTTTCCAATTTTCCCAGCAAATTTTGTCAAATAGCAAGTTCTTATCCTGAAGCCAGGGTCTTTGGGTTTATAAAATACTAAATTACTATAGTCATTGACTATTGTGTCTTGTGAATCTAACCTATTCCATTCATCAACTGCTCTATTTCTTAGCCAATACCAAATGGTTTTGATGACTGCTGCTGTGTAATATACTTTAAATCTAATACAACTAGGCCACATTTATTTGCATTTTAAAAAATTAATCCCATTGGAATTCTTGACCTTTTGTTCTTCTAGATGAATTTTGTTATTATTTTTCTAGCTCTGTAATTTCTTGCCAATTTGATTGCTATGGTCATTCTCTTTTTAGAACTTTAGAACTGATTGTATGACATGGGAGACATTGACACAAGACCACCCAGCATGGTGTGCACTCATCAGAAAAGGTGCTATGCATTATGAGCAAAACAGATTTGAATTAGTCAGAAGAACCGTGTGATGTGCAAAGTTAGAGGATCTCCCTCAGATGTTCTAGGGATTATTTGTGTCTGACCTGTGGCAGATCATTCTGAACTCATGTTGTTCTGATCAGCCATAGTTGGACATATTAACTTGACTCTAACATAGTGGTCATTTTGGTCCTCTTCAAAAACAAAGGACAACAACCAACCCACCCAAGGACTGCTACTCCCTGGCATCCATAAGTATTAGCATTCTTCTTGGCTCTAGACCTGGAACTAGGTCCCTTACTTCCTTGTGTTTACTCACATATATTCCTCTGTGCCGTGGAACTGTGGCCCAAAACTGCAAATGAGCAATAGAGTTGTCAAGCAATGCCAGATCCACCCAGTGCCAGTAACTCTATTCTTGTCTTCCTGCTGCTGTTGTAGCCCCTCTGAGACTAGCATCTGTAACTGTAACCTTGTACAGTCTGGGCTGGCCCTCTTATCTATCACAGATCTCTCTTCTGCACCTTTTAAGTTGTGGCAAGCTGGAAAATGTCCAATTCTTTCCTTTTGTTGCTCTGCTGCTCCAGAGTTCAATTTGAAGTGTTATTTTAAAGTTTTTAAAGAATTTTGGGAAAGTTTGATTAGCATTGCTGCCTTACTCTGCCATCTTGAATCTTTAAAGAACATATTAAAATTTAAAAGGTAATAACAAAATCACTGCATATGTTTGTATCTTCTTTTAGTCTCCTTTTCTTTCATAATTTAATGCTTTTATTAACATTATTTTGTTGTACTTTGCTATCCACTAACTTCCAATCACCTCCATTGGAAAATTTCCCTTATAACAAAAATATATAGACAAGGAAAACAAGTTAACATTGGTCAATGACCACTAGGTAGCATTATGGATAGAGGGGTAGATCTGTTGTCAGAAAAACTTGTTATATTCTAGCCTCAGAAACTTTCTAGCTATATGACCTTATTAAGCAAGTTATAAATTTTCTGCCTCAGTTTTCTCCACTATAAAATTGAAACAATAATAGCAATTACCTCCCAGGGTTGTTGTGAGGATTAAGTGAGAACATATCTGTAAAGCTTTTAGTACACTGTTTGGCACATCATAGGCACATCATAAATTCTTGTTTATTGTTACATGTCTGTAACATGTTATTTGCTAAATGTCTGAAAGTGAAAATATTATTTTGTACCTTTAATTCATCCTAAGTAAATAACCTCTTCCTAAATGGAATAGAGCTGAATACATATATGTATGTATGTATGTATATATATATATATATATATATATATATCTTGATAACTATTTGTCAATATAATTTATTTATTTTGTAATCTTATGCATTTTGATTTTAGGTTTTTCTGACGTTTCATCAGAATGCAAAAGGGGTGTGTCAGTATGTGGGACATATGTGTACATATTTATATATTCATGCATGTGCACATGGACAGACACACACAATATTCAAACCAGCAATCTGGATTAGCTTTCAATCATCCACATGTGACTTTGGAACTTTTCCAGTGGCCATGTTCTCTATCTGCCCCACATGCCCAGTCTAAGCCATATTTCACAGCTGGGCAACCCAGCTGGTATGTGCTCTGTAAATGCAAAGTCATTTTCATATCCATCTAAACCAAACAAAATTAGGAAGGTAAATTTACTTTTAAAAATGAAATTATATGCTGTGTCCCAGAGACAACTGGTTAAGGGATTTTTTGGATTATCCATTCCGTCAAACCAAAGAGCTATAGATTTCAATCAAACTTCTTTTAAAGCCACTCAGTGGCAGTAGATAGAATATCAGATCTGGAATCAAGAAGAGCTAAGTTTTTGTTGGGAAAACTGGAAATCAGTATGGCAGAAATTAGATATAGACCCACACTTAACACCATATACCAGGATAAGATCAAAATGGGTCCATGATTTAGGCATAAAAAATGAAATCATAAATAAATTAGAGGAACAGAGAATAGTCTACCTCTCAGACTTGTGGAGGAGGAAGGAATTTATGACCAAAGGAGAACTAAAGATCATTATTGATCACAAAATAGAAGATTTTGATTATATCAAATTAAAAAGCTTTTGTACAAATAAAACTAATGCAAACAAGATTAGAAGGAAAATAACAAATTGGGAAAATATTTTTACAGTTAAAGGTTCTGACAAAGGCCTCATTTCCAAAATATACAGAGAACTGACTCTAATTTATAAGAAATCAAGCCATTCTCCAATTGATAAATGGTCAAAGGAGATGAACAGACAATTTTCAGATGATGAAATTGAAACTATTTCCACTCATATGAAAGAGTGTTCCAAATCACTATTGATCAGAGAAATGCAAATTAAGACAACTCTGAGATACCACTACACACCTGTCAGATTGGCTAAGATGACAGGAACAAATAACGATTAATGTTGGAGGGGATGTGGGAAAACTGGGACACTGATGCATTGTTGGTGGAGTTGTGAAAGAATCCAACCATTCTGGAGAGTAATCTGGAATTATGCCCAAAAAGTTATCAAACTGTGCATACCCTCTGATCTAGCAGTTCTACTACTGGGCTTATATTCCAAGGAAATACTAAAGAAGGGAAAGGGACCTGTATGTGCCAAAATGTTTGTGGCAGCTCTTTTTGTAGTGGCTAGAAACTGGAAGATGAATGGATGTCCATCAATTGGAGAATGTTTGGGTAAATTATGGTATATGAAGGTTATGGAATATTATTGCTCTGTAAGAAATGACCAACAGGAGAAATACAGAGAGGCTTGGAGAGACTTACATCAACTGATGCTGAGTGAAATGAGCAGAACCAGAAGATCACTATACACTTCAACTACAATATTATATGAAGATATATTCTAATTGAAGTGGATATCTTTAACATAAAGAAGATCCAATTCAGTTCCAGTTGATCAATGATGGACAGAAACAGCTACACCCAGAGAAGGAACACTGGGAAGTGAATGTAAAATATTAGCATTACTGTCTATCTACCCAGGTTACTTATACCTTTGGAATTCAATTCTTACCGTGCAACAAGAAATTTGGTTTTACACACATATATTATATCTAGGATATACTGTAACACATTTATTATGTATGGGATTGCCTGTCATCTAGGGGAGGGAGTAGAGTGAGGGAGGGGAAAATTTGGAAAAGTGAATACAAGTTATAATGTTGTTTAAAAAAATTACCTATGCATATATACTGTCAAAAAATTATAATTATAAAATTAATTTAAAAAAAGAAGAGCTGAGTTTAAATTCAGCCTCAGACATTTATTTCCTGTGTGATCCTGGATAAGTCATATAACCTTTTGTCCTTTGTTTTCCTCAAGTGAAGAATGAGATAAGTGCAACTAGAGAGTACAGTAGATAGATCTCCAAGCCTAGAGTCAAGAAGAGTCATGTTCCTACATTCAAATCTGACCTCAGATACTAACCAACTATGTGACCTGATCTAGTCAGTTAACTCTTTTTGCTTCAGTTTCCTCATCTATAAAATTACCTGGAGAAAGAAATGGCAAACTACTCTAGTATCTTTGCCAAGAAAATCTCAAATGTGTTCATGAAGAATCAGAAAATAATAAACAATAGTGACAACAAAATAACACTAATGATGTTAACATATAATAGTAACGACCACCTTTCAGGGTTGTTGTAAGAATCCAATGAAATCATATTTGTAAAAAGTGATTAACATAGTGTGCAACATGTAATAGACATTTGATAAATGCTTATTTCTTCTTCTCTTCTTTAAATGAAGTCATTTCAAATGAGTTGAGCAATGTACTATATATGCACAAACACCCTTATCTGGGCTTACACATACAATCATACAATTTGCCCTCTACCATTAAATCTGACAGCTATACATGACAGAGAACAAGTAGAGCAAGCATTTGTATATCTTTAGGTCGTTGTTTCCAAGGTCTTTACAGAACAACATTTTACAAATATTGGCAGTGCCCAAAAGTGACTACTCCCAGTTCACAGGTAAAACACAGGGAGGTAAAATATTTTGCCCTGAACTAAGCAACAAGACAGATTTCACTGTCCTTATGTAGTATTCTCCTCATTCGACGATAATTAAGACAGGAATGAAAGAAGCTGACCTTATCCAATTGGAATGACTGCTAGAGGGATTTAGTGCAAGAGATTGTCATTTTCTCAGCTGGAACTTAGCCAGGCCAATGGGACTGATATCCAACTCTATGGAAATGTGTCATGGGACTCCTTCCATGGCCAGAAGTAATATGTCAGATATACAAAGGCATACAAATACCATTTTGAAGCAAAGGCAAGAGGGAGGCTATTTCATCTTTCTTCTGAGGACACACAGGAGAGAAAACCATGTTATGAAATGTGCTTAGCTGCATTTCTGAAAAGCTCGCATATCATACTTTGGCTGTATGCAGTTTGGGGCCTTAGTTCAGCCACAAAAAATAAATCCTTCCTCATATTATCTATTGACCTATTTATGTGTTTATTAAATGGTCTGACTGGCAGTGTAAGCAGCCTAAATTTCTGAATAGAGAAGTCGATGACTTAACATGGTGCTAGATGGATAAGTGGGTTAAGTCACAACATAACATAAATAAACAAGTCATGCTTTGTATGCCTCATCTATTGGGTGTTTTTGGACTATATCTTCTATTTTTTTTTTTTTTTTTGTCCCCTGCAAAGAATCTAGCATGGAATGAATGCACAGAATCATGGGATTAATGAATGCTTGTTGAACTGAGAGGAATCTCAGAGTAAGAAGGTAAAATAGAGGTCATTTACCTCAACCAGTAAACACTTATTCAGCAACTGCCATATGCTAGGCATTATGGTAAATACAAAGATAAAAAAAAAAAGCCCTCAAGGCACTTTCAATTTATTGGGAGAAACATCTGTGGGGTGGGATGGGAGTAGCAAGTCTCATGGAAATTAAGCTTGGGACATGGCCCTCGCTTCACACTTTCTTGCCATTGAAGGGACCCTGGATTCCTTCCCACTGGAGCAGAGATGAGAATGGGGGGGTGTCAGAGACTGAAGTCAAGAGTGAGACAACATTACCACCTGTACTGCCACTACACCCTCCCAGCCCCTGGGCTTTGCCATCTGATCTGTCAAAGCTTCTCAAGGAACCCTGGGCCTTGCTATTTTTCCTACAATTGTACCCTAAGGACTATTAGTCCCTTCCATCTGCCTTGAGATTGAACCCTCCCATGCATGTCATCTTCCTTACATACAATGACAGCTCACTGAAAGCGTGGGCTATCTCTTTTTTAATTGTATTTGCAGACCTTAGTGGTAAGTGTAGAATACATTCTTTTACATTAATCCAGTCCTATAAATAAATACAAAATATATTCAAAACAGAAGCAAGGCATTTGGTGGAAGCAATAGTCACTGGAGAGGTATCAGTAAAGATCTCATGTAGGATGTGGCATTTAAGCTAAGCTTAGAAGGAAATGAGAATACTCAGAGAAAAAAGAATAGAAGGAATCATTCAAAGAATAGGAGACCACGTAAGCAAAAACACCGAGTAAGAGATGGAACATCAAGTTGAGAAACAGAAAACCAATATTTTTTGGGGGAAAAGAGCATCAAGCGCATGAAAACAAGTATAATAGAAGTCTGCAAAAGTAGGTTGACTCCACATTATAAATGGCTCTAAGTGCCAAACAAGGGCATTTGTATTTGACCATAGAGGTAATAGGGTACTACTGGACTTTACTGAACAGATGAGTAATCAAGTCAGACCTGTTTGTTAGTAATATCACTTAAACATTTATCTAGAGAATGGATTGAAGAGAAAAAGAATGTAATGATAAAGAATATACTTTATCAATCAATCAATAAATATATATTAACCATCTACTGTGTATTATATGTTGTGAATATAAAGACAAAACTGAAATAGTCCCTGACCTCAAGGTTATATTTTATCATAGATTAAACACACACACAATACACACACTTATATTTATCCAATATGTGTGTGAATACATACCTGTATGCATATGTATATATGTGTGTGCATGTATGTGTATACCTATACACACTTGTGTGTATGAAGATTATAGGCCTAGAGACTAAGGCTATAAGAAGCCTTCTTCTACCAATACAAATTAGCCTAAAACTTATGGACTTGTTGTTTTAGAACACTTAAAGGTTAACTGCCTGCCCAAGATCATCCATCCAATATGTGTCAATGACTTGAATGCAGGTTCAAGGCCATCTCCCGATCTCATCCAGTATTCCATATTGACTCTATACAAAATGAATATAAGATAATTGGGGCAGGGAGAACAAAACCAGCTAGGAGAATCAGAAAAGGCCTCCTGTAAAAGGTGATACTTGAGCCGAATCTTGAAGAAAACTGGGAGTTCTAAAATACAAAGTTGAGGAGATAGTACATTTTTGGTAAGGGAGAACAATCAGAATAGAAGTACTTATATGAGGAGCAGAAGTTAAGAGTAGTTGGGCTAGGAATAATGTATAATGAGATTAGAAAGGTTATTTGGGATCAATGAGTAAAGATGCTAAATGGAGGAATATATATTTTATTCTAGAAGCTAAAAGGAAGCAATCAAGGTAATTGAACAAAGGAATGATATGGTCAAATTTGTATTTTTTTTTCTTTTACTGAGGCAATTGGGGCTAAGTATCTGAGACCATATTTGAACTCAGGTCCTCCTGACTTCAGGGTTGGTGCTCTATCCACTGTGCCACCTAACTGCACCCCCAAACATGTACTTAAAAAAATGTACATCATACCTGGCAAGGGATCATTTTATTTTTGAATAATTATCCCCTAAGGAAGTCTATTTCATTTTCTCCACTTTTGGATAGCACTAATTTTAGGAAATTTTTATTTTCCAAAAGATTAAATTTCCTATTCAAACCCTCTCTCATTGGTCTTAGAGATTCTGCCTTCTGAAGCAAAAAACTGAGTCTAATATATCTCTCACGTGATAACCTTTCTCATACTTGAAAACAATTATTGGGTAAATCCTGAAATATTCTGAGGTCAAAAATCTTCAGTTCTTTTAACTGATCTGCCTAGGACATAAATTCAAAGAAGTCTTCAGTTTTTCAATGACCAAAACTTACAGGGTAGAGCAAAATGGGACTATTGCTTTTCTCACACTGAACCTTACATTTCTTTTTTTTTTTTTTTTTTTTTTTTGTATTTATTTATTTATTTATTTGATTTTTTTTTTTTAAATTAATTTTATAATTATAACTTTTTTTTGACAGTACATATGCATAGGTAATTTTTTTTATAACATTATCCCTTGTACTTCCTTCTGTTCCGAATTTTTCCCCTCCTTCCCTCCACCCCTTCCCCTAGATGGCAGGCATTCCCATACATATTAAATATCTTATAGTATATCCTAGGTACAATATATATGTGCAGAACCGCATTTTGTTGTTGTTGTTGTTGTTGTTGCAAAGGAAGAATTGTATTCGGAAGGTAAAAATAATCTGGGAAGAAAAACAAACAAAAAAAATGCTCACAATTTATACTCATTTCCCAGTGTTCCTTTTCTGGGTGTAACTAATTCTGTCCATCATTAATCAATTGGAATTGGATTAGCTCTTCTTTATGTTGAAGATATCCACTTCCATCAGAATACATCCTCATACAGTATCATTGTTTCCATGTATAATGATCTCCTAGTTCTGCTCGTTTCACTCAGCATCAGTTGATGTAAGTCTCTCCAAGCCTCTCTGTATTCATCCTTTTTTCATCCCATTTCTTACAGAACAATAATATTCCATAATTTACCCAACCATTCTCCAATTGATGGGCATCCATTCATTTTCCAGTTCCTAGCCACTACAAAAAGGGCTGCCACAAACATTTTTGCACATACAGATCCCTTTCCCTTCTTTAGTATTTCCTTGGGATGTAAGCCCAGTAGTAGCACTGCTGGGTCAAAGGGTATGCACAGTTTGATAACTTTTTGGGCATAATTCCAGATTGTTCTCCAGAATGGTTGGATTCTTTCACAACTCCACCAACAATGCATCAGTGTCCCAGTTTTCCCACAGCCCCTCCAACATTCATCATTATTTGTTCCTGTCATCTTAGCCAATCAACCTTACATTTCTTAATGCAGCTTTCTGACTGACACTATAAACTCATATTGAACTTATAAGCCACAAAAATCAGTGGATTTTTTTGTTAGTCTTCCCATGTCAAATAGGATGTCTCCCTATTACTGTAATTATAAGATTTGGGTTTTTTATGTTTATGAAAGATTTTATATTTATCCATATTAAATTGCATTTAATTAGATTTGGTCCAATGTTCAATACTATTTTGAATATCAATTCTACCATCCAATGTCTAATCCAATGATTCAGGCTTGAGATTTAAAATACAGTAATATATATTCACCTCCAAACAGACATGAAATAGTGCTTCTGAATAGAAACTCTGTAAAATTAAAACAAACAAACAAACAAAAAAACAGGATGAAATATTTTGGCCCACATAACTTGAAACACAGACAAGAAAGGTTCATTTTACTAGGGTAAAAAAAGAGCATAGTTCAGGATAGGAAGGATTACAGCAAACTATCAGTAAATCCCATCTCAACAAATCAATGGGAGATCCTGAGCCTCAATATGTTGGAGTAGACAAACACCAACATCAGAAACCCTCACCCCACCCCATGCCTCAGCCATACTAGGTTAATGAATACATTCCACCTCTGAGAACTCTCACATGATTCATCAAAGTTCTGGGCAAATAAGCAACGTCCAGGAGCCAATCCTCCACTTGCTTCAATATAGCTCTGAACAAAGAGGCAGCCTCCTGCAGCCAAACTGTCAAGTGCTTCAGTGTAGCCCCAAGAAAACACAGAAGCATCTTGCCAGTCTCAGCACATGCCAAATACCCAACTATGACTCAGCTCAGCACCAGGTAAATTGTCAGATCCTCTCAGTTTCCAGCAGCACCAGTTACTCCAACACCAACCCCTAAGCCCAGCACCAAATGTGAGGATCCCGCTTGTGCAGCACCAGATAAACAGCTAGCATCTGCAGCACCCCCAACTCAAAGCCTAAAACGGTGATTCTTCTATCCCAGGAGTAGAGCTCAAATTTAAAAGAAAAGAAATAGGCCAAAAAAGATAAGCAAAAAGAATAGTAAAAATGAACTTAACCATAGAAAGTTATTGTGGTAGCAGGGAAGACCAAGACACAAATTCAGAAGACAACAATGTCAAAACAAGGGCAAAACCCCAAAGAAAAACAGGAAGTAGTCTCAAACAAAAGAGAGCCTAAAAATCATATATAAGAGAGATAGAAGAAAATTGGGAAAAGAAATGAGTGGTGGAAGAGAATTATGAAAAAATAGTTTACAGCTTGGAAAAAAGAAAACAACTGCTTAAAAATAGAATTGATAAAATGGAAAAAAGAGATGAAAATCCACTGAAGAAAACAGCTCCTTAAACAAAATGGAAAAGGAAGCAAAAATCCAATTAAGGAAAACAACTTCTTAAAAGTAAGAATTTGGCAAGTAGAAGCTGATACCTCTATGAGACAACAAGAATCAATCAAATTCAAAATAATAAAAAAATAAAAGAAAATTTAAAATAAATATCTCATGGGAAAAACAAACTCACCAGGGAAATATATCCAGCAGAGACAAAATCATACTCATTGAACCATCTCAAAATCATTATCAAAAGAAGAAGCTGGACAACAACTTTCAAGAAATTATCAAGAAAAACTACCCTGATATTCTGGAATCAGAGGGCAAACGAGACACTGAAAGAATCCACTAGTCACCACAGGAAAGACATCCCCAAAATAAGAACTCCAAGCCAAATTTCAGATATATCAGGTCAAAGAAAAATTACTGCTAATGGCCAGAAAGAAACAATTAAAATATTAGGGAGCCACAATAAAGGTTACACAGCACTTGGCAGAAGCAGCATTTAAGGATCAGAGATAATGGAACATGATATGCTGGAAGGCAAAGGAGCTAGCACTATAACCAAGAACTTCTGGTAAAATTAAGCATAATATATCAAAGGGGGAAATGGTTATTAAGTGAAATAGAAGGGTTTCAGACAAGATAAGAAAGGAAGCAATAAATTGGGAAAACATTTTTACATTTAAAGGTTCTGATAAAGGCCTTATTTCTAAAATATGTAGAGAATTTACTCAAATTTCTAAGAATTCAAGTCATTCTCCAATTAAGCTTTTATAAGGAGAAGACCAGAATTGAACAAAAACATTGATCTTCAAGGTCAAGACTCAAGAGAAGCATTAAAAAGTAAGAAATTATAAAGGATGCAATAAAGATAAACTATTTGCATCCCTACATGGGAAGATGATACTTAAGCTTTTAAAAATTGTACAACTTATTATATAATTTTTAAAAATGCAAAGAGCTTTTGGGTAAAAGGTGAATTGGAGGAATGCCATTAAAATATAAAGGATGGGAAAGAGGAGTACACTGGGTACAGAAGGAGGGGAAAGGTAGAATAAAGAAAATTATTTCACATGAAGCAGTGCTAAAAACCTAGTATAATCAAAGGAAAATGGGATGCTAGGCAATGGGTATCACTTGAACTTTTCTCTCTTCAGTACTAACTCAAAGAGGGAATAACAACCACATTCAGTTGAATAGAGAAATATATTCAGACTGACAGGAAATTAGGATAGGAGAAGATTAACTAAAGAGGGGAATTTATAGAAAGGAAGGAAAACTTGGAGAGCCACTAGACAGAAGAAAAATACAGGTGAGAAAGGAAAAGGTGAAAGCAAAGAGAGAACAAATAGAATGAAGAATAGGATGGAGGGAAAAACACAGGGTAAAGGTAAGTTGCTGCATTATGTTTCAACTGACCTTAGTTTTTTTTATTATTTTTATTAAAGCTTTTTTATTTATAAAATATATGCATGAGTAATTTTTCAACATTGACCCTTGCAAAACCTTCTGTTCCAAATTTCCCCCTCCTCCCCATCCCATACGCTAGATGGCAGATAGCCCAATACAGGTCAAATATGTTAAAATATGTTAAATCCAACATATGTATTCATATTTAGGTAGTTATCTTACTGTACAAGAAAAAATCAGATCAAGAAAGAAAAAGAACCTGAGAAATAAAACAAAATGCAAGCAAACAACAACAGAAAGAGTGAAAATACTAGACTGTGGTCCACACTCAGTTCCCACGGTCCTCTCTTAGGGTGTAGATGGCTCTCTTCTTCACTGAACAATGGAATCAGTTTGAATTATTTCACTGTTTCAATTGAATTAAAAAAAAAAAAAAACTCCTGATCTCTGACCAAGCAAAAGAAAAATAGACCTAATTAAAAGAGATAAGGAAAACCAACATAAACAAGATTAAAAGTGAAGTATAAATCTGGGGAAAATCTTTATAGCCAGTATTTCTGATAAAGGTCTCATTTCAAAAATATATAAAAACTGTGTCAAATTTAAAGGAATGCATGTTATTCCTCAATTGTTAAATGATCAAAGGATATGAACAGACAATTTTCAGATGATGAAATTAAAGCCATTTATAGATATATGAAAAAGTGCTCTAAATCTCTATTGATTAGAGAAATGCAAATTAAAACAACTCTGAAGTACCACCTCATACCTCTCAGATTGGCTAAGATGACAGGAAAAATAATGATAAATGTTGGAGGCATTATGGGAAAACTGGGACACTAATGCCTTGTTGTTGAAGTTATATAATGATGCAAACATTCTGCAGGGTAATCTGGAAAAAATTCCCAAAGGGCTACAAAATGGACATACCCTTTCACCCAGCTTTGCCATTACTGTGTCTGTATCTTAAGGAAATCATAAAGGAGGGAAAAGGAGCTACGTGTGCAAAAATGCTTGTAGCAGCTCTTTTTGTGGTAGCAAAGAATTGGAAAAGGAGTAGATGCCCATCAATTGGGGAATGGCTGAACAAGTTGTGTTATAAAGTAATGGAATATTACTATTCTTTAAAAATACGAACAAGCTGATTATAGAAAGACCTGGGAAAATTTACATGAACTGATGATGAGTGAAACATGCAGAATCAGAAATACATTGTATACAATAACAGGCAAGAATGTGCAATGATCAATTATAAAAAGATTGGTTCTTCTCAGTGGTTCAGTGATCCAAAGGAATCCCAATAGACTGAACAGAAAATGCCATCTGCATCCAGAAAAAGAATTAAAGAGAATGAATGTAAATTAATATATTCTATGTTCACTTCTTTTTTCTATTTTTTTCTCTCTCCCATGGTTTTTCCTTTTGCTCTGATTTTTCTCTCCCAACATGATTCATAAAGCAATGTGTATTAAAAATAAATACATTTACTACAAAAAAGAAGAGATAAAAAAGAAACTGCATGTTGCTAAAAAGCACCATAGACAACAAAGTAAAATCAATAGTAAACATATACACACCAAGTAATATAGCATCCAAATTCTTAAAGTAGAACTTAAGTGAGTTCATGAACAAAGAAAAGACTACAATATAGTAAACTGATAATCTTGGTTATATTAAATTAAACATATTTTGTGGAGAAGCTAGATGATATAGTATATAGAGAAATTGCCCTGAAGTCAGAAGGATGTCAGTTAAAGTCCAGCCTCAGACTATTAACTCTAACTAGCTGTGTGAGCCTGGGAAAGTCACTTAATTCTAACTGTCCCACCAAAACAAACAAACAAACTCAAACTTTTGAAACCAATTCAACCATGATTAGAAGAAAAACACAAAACTGGGAAACAATCTTTATAGTGTTGCTGATAAAGGCCTCATTTCTCAAATACATAGAGAACTGAGTCAAATTTATAAGAATACAAGTCATTCCCCAAGTGATAAATGGTCAAAGAATAATTTCAGATAAAGAAATAAAAAATATTTATAGGCATATGGAGAAGTACTATCAATAATTTTTATTATAGAAATGCAAATTAAAACAATTCAGAAGTTCCCCCTCATACCTATCAGATTGGCTAATATGACAAGGAAGAAAAATGATAAATATTGGAGAGGGGAAAATTGGGACACTAATGCACTATTGGTTAAATTGTGAACTGATCAAACCATTCTAAAGAGCAATTTGAAATTATAGTCAAAGGGCAAGCAAACTATGCATACTCTTTTAATACAGCAACAAGCTATTACATCTATAAGTCAAAGAAATCATTAAAAAGGACAGAGGTCCTATATGTGCAAAAATGTCAATAGTAGTCCTTATCTTGGAGGCAAAATATTAAAACTGAAGGGATGACCATCAGTTATAGAATAGTATTGTACAACAAAAATGACGAAAAGGAGGACCTTGAATGACTTATATAAACTGATGCAAAATGAAATGAGCAGAACCAGGAAAATGTTGTACACAGTATCAGCAAAGTTGTGTGATGATCAAATTCAAATGACTTAGCTCTTCAGCAACACACCCCAATCTTTCAAGTGTACTTTGCTTCCTCCATTTCTTTTTTCCTTTTATATTTTGTTCTTTCCTTTTAGATGAAAGCATCTTGATAGTAAAAACTATAGGTTTTTTTTTTTATTGTTTTTTGTTTTTTGTATCCAGTATTTAACACAGTATCTAGCGTATAGTAAGTGTTTGATAATGTTAAGTCTATCTAACTATATCTAAGTTTAAAACTATAATTATCAACCTATAGCTACAGAAATAGGTGATGAAGATGATGAGATAGACAGTCAGTAAAGAAACTAATAGAGACCATTAGTAACTTCAACAAAGTTCTTCAATTGTTTCAATCATGTCCAAAACACAGGCAAAGACTAAATCCAGTCCCAGTGCATCCACTGTGCCACCTAGCTTCCCCATCACAAAAATCCCCTGAATCTCCATATGATAACAACAGATTCAAAGAGGCAACCATAGAAAAATAAATGCAATTCAAAGTAATTGCAGAATGCATAAAATAATCAGGAGTCAATCTACAAAAGCATACAAAAGACTTGTATTAATCTAATTGCAAATTTTGTAAAGAAATAAAAAAAAACTTAAACAGCTGGAAGCATATTTAATTCATGGAACTAAAAATGATACTATTACTAAATACTACTAATATTACCAAAATAATAATAATTCCAAAGTTAATATACAGTTTTAATATTTTAAATGTGTTATGTTCATAATTTTAACCAATTATACTCTCAAAGGAATACTTTATAAAACTTGGTAAAATTATAACAGAATTTATTTGAAAACAAATAAGATCTAAAATAACAAGGAAAATAATTTAAAAAGTAGAACTGAAGGAAGAATGACACCAGATCAAAATCTGCTTTATACAGCATCAGTCATAAAAACAATTTAGTATTTATTTCCCAAAAAACTAGGTCAATGGAACCAACAAGACAAATAAGAATCAGAAAAAAATTGAACTCAACAACTCAGTATTCAATAAACCTAAAAACAGAAAATATTTAGGAAAGAACTCCCTACTTTATAAGAATGTCTGGGAAAACCAGAAAGCAGTTTGGCAGAAATTAGACTTAGATAAACATATTGAGTCATTTTCTACAAAAGTTCAAAATAGATGTGACCTGAATATTATATATGCCATAACAATTTAGAAGAGAAGTAGATCATCTACTTTTCATAGCTATAGATAGGAGACATTATTATTAACCAAACAAAGAATAAAGATAATTACAAAAGATAAAATAGATAATTTTGATTACATGAAATTGAAAAACTTATATACAAACAAAATTAATGATTCTAGGATATGAAGAGAATTAGTTTAATGAGAAAAGTATATTTAATTTCTCAGATAAGAGTTTGGCATTCTAGATACATAAATAACTAACAACAGTATAAGACTAAAAGGTGTTCCCTGATAAAATGGTTGAAAGATGAAGAAATAACTTTCAAGAGGATTTCTAAACTCTTAACAACTATATGAAAAAAAACTTTACATAACTAATAATAAAACAAATACACATCAAAACAAGCCTTAAACTTCAACACATGTGCAGAAAATTTGCAAAGATGATAAAAGAGAAATATTCAATGTTAGAAACATCTTAGAAAATAGGCATCTTAATATATTTTTGGGTGAAGCTGTGAATTAATACAATAATTTTGTAAAGCAATTTGGAATTAGGTAAATAAAGTTACTAAAAGAGATATAGTCTTCAACTCAGAGATTCCACTAATAGGTATATATTAATTACAAGGAGGATAGTTATAACAATCAAGTCTCACATATGTGTGTGTGTGTGTGTGTGTGTGTGTGTGTGTGTGTGTGTGTGTGTGTGTCTATAGCAGCACTTTTTTGTAGGTAGCAAAGAGCTTGAAACAAAGTAGATATCCATTGTTTGGGAAAACAAGTTGTAGGACATTAATTTAATTGAATATTTCTATGCTATGAAACAACAAATATGATGAATGCAGAGAAATGCAAAAGATTTGGATGAACTGTTGCAAAGTGAGGTAAGCAGAGTCAAGAAAACAATTTGCAATATCTGTGACAATATTAACATAAATAATAAAACAATCAAAATGAATATTTCAAAAATACAGAGAATAAGCATGACTCTAAACAAAAGATATGAAAACCTCTCCCCTCACTCCTTTGAAGAGGTATATATTGGGGGGGGGGAATCCATGGTAATGAAACATTATACATGTTTTCAGGGTTTTTTCCTAATATATTGATACATTCTGCTGATTTTTTCTTTTTTTTTCCTTTTAAAAATTATGTATCCTATAAATGGTTCTTTGGGGTCAAGGAAGAAGATACATTACAAACACTTATCACAATTCATTGAGCCATTCCCCAATTGATGGGCATCCCCTCAATTTTATTTATTTATTTATTTTTTTGCCCTGGGGAGAGAGTTGATATGGATTTTTTTTTTTGTAAAAATACATCATTTTCCTTTCCCTCTTCATGAATTGTTTTTGGGATTCATGCCTAGAAATGGTGTTGTTAGGTCAAAGGATATTCATGAATTTACCTCTTGGAGGGCACAGATCACATTTTTTGATTATTTATCAATTGGGGCATGGCTCTTATTTTTTTATAAATTTGACTCAGTTCCCTCTATGGTTGAAAAAAGAGGCCTTATGAGAGAAACTGGCTACAATTTTTTTTTTACAATCATTATTGCTATTTTTATTCCCTCTCTTCTTTCACCCTGTCCTTAGTCAAAAGAGATTTGGTACTGACTACTCCCTCCCCCCAATACATCCTCTCTTTTATAATTTCCCCTTTCTCATGTCCCATTCTCCTCCTATTTTCCTGCAGGTTAAAATCGATTTCTATATACCTATTGAATATGTATGTTATTTTCTCTTTGAACCAATTCTGATAAGATTCAAGGTTTTTCACTCAACCTCTTTTCCCTTTCTTCCCTGCCACTATAAAAGTTTTTTCTTGCCTTTTTTATAACAGTTAATCTGCATCGTTCTATTTCTTTTTTTTCCTTTCTCCCAGCACATTCTTCTCTTATCGCTTAATTCCATCATTTTTTAAAAAGTTATTATCCCTTCATGTTCTAATTACCATAATAATGACTTTCTCCTTGATCAGGGAATTCCAGAATTTGGTTGTAATATTCCTGAGAGCTTTCATTTTGGCAACTCTTTCAGGAAGTGATTGGTGAATTCTTTCTATTTCCCTTTTACCCTATGTTTCTAGAATATCAGAACACTTTTCCTTGATAATTTCTTGAAAGATGATGTCCAAGCCCTTTTTTTGATCATGATTTTTGAGTAGACTAATACTTTTTAAATTATCTCTCCTGGATCTATTTTCTAGTCAGTTGCTTTTTCTCATGAGATATTTAATATTTTTTCTATGTTTTCATTTTTGTTTTGCTTTACTATATCCTGATTTCTTGTAACATGATTAGCTTTCATTTGCTTGATTCTAATTTTTAAGGAATTATTTTCCTCAATGAGTTTTTGTGCCTCCTTTTCCAATTGGCTGTTTGCTTTTTAAGACATTCTTCTCTTCATTAGCTTTTTGCATTTCCTTTTGCACCACTCTCAATTTTTTTCCCAATTTTTTCCTCTATCTCTTTTATCTGGCTTTTAAAATCCCTTTTGAGCTTTTCCATAGCCTGAGACCAATTCTTATTTCTCTTGGAGGCTTTGGATGTAGAAGCTTTGACTTTGTTTTCTTCTAAGTGTGTATTGATCTTCCTTGTCACCATAGTAATTTTCAATGGTCAGAAATGTGTTTTATTGTCTGCTCATTTTCCTAGCCTATTAGTAAGCTTTTAACTGCTCAAGTAAGAATCTTCTTCCAGGGTGAAGGGTGCAGTGTCCCAAGCTTTAGGGATTTTGTGCAAATGTTTTTGGAAATCTTTCTAGGAGTCTGACCACAAGTACTCTTTTCTGCCCTAAAGCTGTTAAAAAAAAGTCCCCATTTTACTATAGATTAAATTCTAGTGTGCTAAAGCAAGTATCTTGCTTTGTTGAAGCTGCTGGGGTTGGTGCCAGGGCTGTGCCAGCATGGCCTGCACTGGAACTGCACACCAGACTCTCACACCATTGTCACGCTCAACTGATCTGAGTTCCCCCAATGTCACCAGTGCTGATTCAGAGGTCTCACCTTGCTATAGCTGGGCCCAGGCTGGGCCCCGATTGGAGTTGGCAAGATTTGTTCTGGGATTGTGCATGGGACTCCTACCCTGGTTCCACAAACTTTTTCTGCTGAACTTCCAAGTTCGCTTGATATCTGGGACTCAGAGATCTGGAAGCCATCAGTATTGCCACTGATTCAGAGGTCAGACTGAGGCTGGGATCAGGGCTGGGGCTGGGTTCTGAGGCTGTGCTGGTATAGCCTACATGCTGGACTCCCACTCTGGTCTCACAGACCTTTTCTGCTGACGTTTTAAATTGCCTTTGGCTAGAAAATATTCTATTCCAACTTTTGTGGTGTTCTGATGCTCTAAAAATTATTTGGAGTCATTATTTAAAGGAATTTGGAGCAAGTGGGGGGAAAGGTTGAGTTATTTCCTGTCTTTACTCCACCATCTTGGTCTCTACTTTCTTAAAGTATTTTTTTATTTTAGCTTTTAGACTCCAAGAAAATAAATGCTTATAAGCCTTTAAGAACACTTCATCCTTGACCAAGAGTTCACTCACCCAAACATCCATTCATCCATCCATCCATTTATTTATCCATCCATCCATCCATCCATCCATCAATACCCATCTGTCATTCATATGGTTTATATTATAGATTTATTTATACAACTGTGTAATCTACTTTTTTCAGAGTATTTTCCAATTTATTCAGCTTTGTATTCATATAAGGGACCAAATATTTGTTTAACATTACTCTTGGTATATCCCTAAAATTACTTGAAAAGTCAAGTAAAACATTTATTAAGACATTTCAAATAGACTACTAGAAATTTTAGATCAACTGAAAAATTTGCATCAAAAGGAATACTTGAGATATGAGAAACAAGTGGCTAATCCCACAGGAGGCAGCTTACCAGGGAAAGAGCACTAGTTCTATGAGCAGTGAGTTTTACTTCAAATTCCAACTCTCATGTTTACTTCTTTTGTGACTTTGGACAAGTCTTTTTAATCCACTTGGGTCTCAGTTTCCTCAACTGTTAAAACAATGAGATTAAATTATATGTTTCTGACATCCTTTCTAACTGTGGTTTTATAAACTCTCTACTAGATTTAACTACTCACAAGTTTTATATCCTAGAATGTGTTCACTGGGTCATGTATTTTCTATCTATTTCCAGATTTTCTCCTCTTTCCTAATATTCAACATATTTGTAGTTGATCCCCTGATAAACTGTACAATTACTACTTTCCCTATTCTTCTACTTTTTTTGGCAATCCAAGACAATGGAAACAATAATTCATGTTTTAAGATTGACACTGATTCTGAGAGGAATAAGTAAGAGATAAGAGACAAGAAAACAAAACTCCTTTTCTGTCTCTAATAATCAACTTTTCCTTACTTACTAGAACCTTTTTCAGCATTCATTCAAAGATTATTAGGTCCCAACTTAACAAAAGCTTTCCTTGACCATGGCAACTCATCACAGTGTAGACACAATGCTAGGTATTGATTATATCAACTCAAAAGTTAAATAGTCCCTGCCTTAAAGAACCTGATGACCTATTGGGAGTTTATATATACAGATAAGATAAGAATTAATATAAAATATATACAAAATTATTTCAGGATAGGATGAGGCAAATTAAGAACCAAAATAATCAGGAAAATCTTTGAACTGCCAAAAGTCACCTACACTTGTTTCCTCCATTTTTTCATTGTCTACTCATTCAGTTACTCGCAGACTGTATTCTCTACTCACTCATCTGTTGAGGCTGTTCTTTTAAATGTTACCCATAATTGTCTAACTGCTAAGCCTGGCACCCTTTCTCAGCTGATAGCAACTTTGTCCTCTTTGCAACTTCTGACACTGTCAATCACTGTCTTGCTCCTGGAGATGTGTCCCTCCTTTGAGTTCCATGATTCTGTCTTTTCTTCATTCTCTTTTAATGTCTGTCCCTTCTTTCTGTTCAACTTTTTGAATCACCATTCATTTTCTTCCTTGTGGTGACTGTGGTGACCAAACTTCTGTCCTGATCACTCTCTCTAGACTGTCTTGATTGCCATCCTCTTTTCTTGTAGTCTTATCTTTAATCCTTATATAGATGATTTTGAAATCATTTTTCTCTACCTGAAGTCCAGTCAAAGACCTGAGTACAAGCACTGACTCTGACCCATAATGATTGTATGACCCTAGGTAAGTCACTTGGCAGAATTCAGTGCCCAAATAGCTCTCTAAGACTAAGAACTACAGAACAGTTGTCTTTGTTTTGACAGAGGTAGTTTTCTCACTGGGAGTTCCCTACATCAATAAAATCACAAGTCCATATTTTTTTAAAATTCTTGCACCTAGTAGGCAATAATAAATATTTATTAAATTTGCATTTGAAACATAAATGAACAAGTGGATGCAGAGAACAGAGCTGTTTCTCTAGTTAGAGCAAACCCCTGTTGCCTTGAAAGCACTAAGTGTCAGTAGGAATTGTGATGGAGTGTGGATTGAAGGGTTAGCCCACAGGAAGAAAGGGGGCCAGAAAGGAAGATGACAAGTTAAAGAAAAGAGCAAAGAGAAATAAAGACAGGCTGCATAAAACAAAAGCAAGGAAAGGGAGCATAGTACAAAGGCAGCCAAGAAGCGATAGTCTTAACTCTGCAAACACTTCATTTTATTACACTTAATTAATCATAACACAAGAGCATAAATGTTTAAAAGGTAAAATAAAATGTACAGAAATATAGTCATCCTCAACAAAAATGAGAAAGCATAAATTTAACATGAGGTTGTCATCCTCATTCTCCCAGAACACACAGGCTCACCCTGTCTCCATTTCAATTTCCCCTGGTCATGAACAAGTTCATAGTGATGAAGCATTCTTTTAGCCCTGGTTAAAATCAATGAACAAAATGCAGAGTGAAAATGTCAGAGAGAAGAGTTGCAAGCAAAGAGAGCAAAAGAGCTGGTGGCAGAAGGAAACGTCATTCTTTCATTCCAGTACCTTGAGGTCAGGTATTCTTTAATCCTTCTAACACATATTCCTTGCAATTTGAGCCAATTTCATCTTCTGCCGGATCAAGCCAATAAGTGACCATAACAATAGACTTATTCAAATTGCAACATAAACACAACAAAATGTTAGGACAGAGTCCATAACTCCATAGCTGGCTGGAGTATCATATTTTCAGTCAAATTGGAATGAGCAATAAAGGGACCAAGGCATAAATACAATTTATTAGATTATAACATAAGTATTAGAATTGTTAACCAAACCTCTATCCACATGAGAAGGAAAAGGGAAAGGGAAGAGGAAGGGGAAGAGAGACAAAGGGAAAGGGAGGAGAAGTAGGAGGAAAAGAAGGGGAGGAGAAAAGGGAAAGGATGTAGGAAGAGAAAAGAACAGGGAAGAGAATAGGGAAATGGGAAGAGGAAGGATGGAAGGTGGATAATGAGGGGATAGCAAAAAAAGTAAAATATGCTTTAATCTGTTCTTTTAGTCCATCACTTTCCATTTGGAGGTTGATAATGTTTAATCATTAATGCATTGGATTAATGATTGAGTTGATCACTCATTTGTTTTTCATAATTGATTAGCTTTATATTATTGTTATTGTATAAATTGTTCTCCTGGTTAAGCTCATTCATTCTGTATCAGTTCATACAAGTTTTCCCAGATTTTTCCTGAAACTACACCTTTTTTCTTACACTGTTGCCTACCCACTATGCAAACAAACTGAAGCTTTCCTCAAAGGATATAACTAGGAGTGCTAGACAGCCTGGCAGAACCTCAAATCTAGATATTAAAGCTCAGGTGATTTCCTTACAGGCAAATACTCATACATGGGATAAGTGCCTCAGCTGCCAGCAGAATATTATCACTTACTTGGCCATAGGTTGCTATTTATTATAACTCTTAGATTGGACTTTGGCTTTCTTGCCTTCTCCTTGCATGAGACATCGCCCTGAATCTGCCCTGGTCTAGGCCCCTTACTCCTAGAGATTGGTGATGTTTCAAGGCATCTTGGTCAGAGCTGGTATGATTCTACAATCATTGTATTATGGCATCTCTAGTGTCTCAACATAGCTCTAAGCTTTTGGGTCAACAATCAGCACAAAACAATTCTTTGCTCAAATTTCTAGTGAAATGTCAATTTACACATGAAAGATTATGTGCTCAGGTAACTATACTGGTGGCTATTGGCAACTTGTTACCCCTATTTCTGCTTTCAATGCTAGGGTAAACAAAAGGAAATCTACCACTCCTATTTTTGGTTCAAATGCCTTTCCAGGTCCTCCTTAACTTTGAACTTAAGGAAATGGTGAATCACCACATCTGAACAACAATGAGAAGCATCACAGACATGACTAAGAAACGTATTTGTCCTTCAGACCCACATCTCATAGTTATATAGTTATAGCTATCTCTCAATCCAATGAATGGAAATCAATTATGTGCCCCCCCCTTATTTTCCTTTCTCTGTGTAATGTTCCTCAGGAAGTAGATTCCCATTCCCAAAGATGGCCATGTTCTATTCTAAAAAGTTCTCTGATTATGTGGATGTAATTAGACTTCATTTAGGTCCTGCAGCTTCTCTTATATTCCAAGACTTTCCATGTCTCATGAATGGATGGAAATGATTAGTCACCACTAACCAATGAGATGATCCTTCTAGCCATGCTGACCTCACAAGAACACTAAGAATAGCTCCAATTAAATTTTATCCAAATCCTATACTTCCCCTCTTATCTTGAGGATTTTCTGATTGCTGATACATGGCTTGGTCATTTTTCTGGAACCCACGAGTAGTCTCGTTCTAATCTGTACACTATTAAACAGCTTGCATCCCACCTGTGACTCTGGAGTATCTCAAAGAGAATCATTCCAGAGAACTCTCATTGGAAAGGCAGAATGCCCAGGTTTTGACCCTCAGAGATATCACAAATTGACTCAGAGCCCTATGATGTAGCCCAATTGCCTGCCAAGTACTAGATTTTCCAGTGTGTATTTTAAAAAGGGGAAATAAGATAGAACTGAGATTTTTTCTTGTATGGATTCTGTAATCATTAGTCAATTGTGCTTTAAGATCTTAGACTTTGAGTGGACGTTCTTATAAATACAAAGGCCAATCTTATTTTAAAGGCTTATATTTATAGAGATAAGAAAACTGAGGCAGAGAGGCTAAGTATCTTATTCAAAATCATTAAGTGCTATTAAGAATAAAATTTAACACTTTGTCAATAAAATACTTAAGTATTTTCATGACATAAGTTGAAATTTTTGGTGATTATAAGATTTTATCAACAGGGTACCTAGATTACATAACAACTTTATACTTTCTCATTCTTACACTGCTTGTGCCTTCCCATAAATTTCCATGTTTTTTCATTCTTTTCCATAAATGGGTCTAATCAATGCACTGCACGTTTAGTATTTTGAGATAGTACCCAGTCTATCTATCTGTTGTTCCTCACTCTTGATATGGGTTAATTTCTTGCTGATTTATATGTGTCCTTGATGCTATTTAATGTCATTAAATCTCTTTTCAAATCTCAAAATACTTTGTAAATATTATCTATTATTGTTGTTCTTATATTTTAAGGACGTTTTGTGCATGTAATTATTTGTCCTATGCTTTAATTCATTTATATTCATTATTTGTCTTTCCATTGTCCTTTGGGTTGTTTGTAATTTTTATTCTTTTGAGATGATTTGTAGACATCTAGTGTCACTAAGAAAATAATTCTGTGGAAGAATAGCATTTTTATAAAGAGAGGAATTTGGGATTATTATGCTGAGAGGCAGTACTGGGATGCAAATAAAGAGATGGCCTTCAAGTTAGAAAGACCTAGTCCAAATGCTACCTTTCACTGGGATTACAGACAAGCCACTTATCCTTTTTTTAGTTCATAGGATCTTCTCCAAGATTTTAAGGTGCTGCAAAGGACCACCAATACAGAATCCATCTGACCTTCCCAATTGCCAGCAGGTCACCTCCTTTTGTTGTTGTCTTCAAAAGGATGGCAAATTGTGTTTCCACATTGACAATCAAGCTCACCATCTGTAACTGTTATCCTTTTCCATTAATTTCAGAACCTTTGGCTAAGGCTTTTAGTGTATGGATCCATATCAAACTGGATTTGAAGGAGGCCTATAACCTCCTTATAGTTAGGGCCAGGGATGGATGGCAGAGAATCTTTTAGACATGGCTTAACCATTATTTGGGTTTTTTTGCCCCTTTGGGTTGGCTATGCACCTGCATCATTTCTAGCATTTAATTAACAAAGTATTGGCAGAACTTTTTAATCAACATGTTGTGGCCTACTTAGGCAACACTGGGATTTTTCTCCCACTGCAAACAAGAACATATCCCACAGTGATCAACTGACTACATCAGATGAGTTCTAGCATAATACTAAAAAGTGTATTTTCATTAAAGCCAGTAAACCTTCCTGGAATTAATATTAAAGTCATGAGAGTGATAAACAGATCCAAAACAAATATGTTATAAAAGATTGGAATCCACCATAGTTAAAAAACCTGCTAAGTAGTTTTCTTTTTTATTTAAAAGAAATACAAAATAGAACATCTGAAGAGCTCCTCTCACTGCTTCACTCTTTAAGGAAAGAAAACTTTTAGCAGTAGCTTGTCCCTAGATACACAACGTTGGAAGAAAGCCCCCAGGTTTTCGTAATAAACATATATCCCACAATCAAAATATTGAATGGACATGGAGCATTATTATATAAAGGAATCTTTTCTGACAGTGTCCTTTTTTATTAAATGTATTTATTTTTATTATATTTTATTTTATGAATCATGTTGAGAGAGAAAAATCAAAATAAGATGGAAAAACCATGGGAGAGAGAAAAAAACAGAATAAAAGTGAACATAATATGGATTGATTTACCTTCAATCTCATTTTTTTTTTCTAGAAGCAGATGCTATTTTCTGTCCAAAATGTATTGGAATTGCTTTGGAACACTGAACTGCTGAGAAGAACCAAGTCTTTCATAATTGATCATCACACATTCTTGCTGTTATTGTATATAATGTGTTCCTGCATCTGCTTGTTTCTAAAATCAGTTTGTGCATCATTTTTTATAGATCAATAATATTCCACAAATTGTTCAACCATTCCCCAACTGATGGGCATCTACTCATTTTTCAATTCTTTGCTACCATAAAAAGAGCTGCTACAAATATTTTTGCACATGTGGATCCTTTTTCCTCCTTTATAATTTCCTTGGGAGGAAGACCCAGTAATGACATTGCTGGGTCAAAGGATATGCATGGCTTTATAGCCCTTTGGGCATAATTGCAGATTGCTCACCAGAATGGTTAGATCATTTCACAACTCTACCAACAATGCATTAATGCTCCAATTTTCCCACATCACCTTTAACATTTATTATCTTTTCCTGTCATTTTATCCAATCTGAGAGATGTGAGGTGGTATTTCATAGTTGTTTTAATTTACATTTCTATAATCAATAGTAATTTAGAGCTTTTTCATGTGACTGGAGATGGTTTTAATTTCATCATCTAGAAATTATCTGTTCATATCCTTTGATCATTTGTCAATTGGGGAATAATAACATGTATTCTTACAAATTTGACATGATTTCTTACATATTTTAGAAATGAGACTTTTATCAGAAACACTAGTTGTAAAGATTTTCCCTCCAGCTTTGCACTTCCCTT
This sequence comes from Sminthopsis crassicaudata, assembly GCF_048593235.1. NCBI lineage: Eukaryota > Metazoa > Chordata > Mammalia > Dasyuromorphia > Dasyuridae > Sminthopsis > Sminthopsis crassicaudata. The sequence goes on from NC_133619.1 coordinate 494,148,141, forward strand.
TTAATCTTGTTTTTGTTGGTTTTATTTGTGCAAACATTTTTTAATTTAATGTAATCAAAGTTGTCCATTTTTACTCTTCATAATGTTCTCTAGTTCTTCTTTGTTCATAAATTCCTCCCTTCTCCAAAGATTTGATAAGTTATCCCTTGTTCTCCTAAGTTGTTTATATTATCATCATTGATACTCAAATCATATGCCCATTTTGACCTTATTTTGGTACAGGGTGTGAGATGTAGCTCCATGGCAAGTTTCTGACATATTATTTTCTACTTTTTAAAGAAATTCTTTTTAAATAATGAGTTCTGATTCCAAAAACTGAAGTTTGAGAGTTTATGAAATATGTGATTACTATAGGTCTTGATTATTTTGTCATGTGTATCTAAATTATTCCACTGATCTACCATTCTATTTTTTTGGCTAGTACCAAATGGTTTTGTTGACTGCTGCTTTATAATATAGTTTTAGGTTTGGTACTGCTAAGTCACCATTCTTTATACCTTTTTTTTTCATTAATTCCCTTGATATTCTTCACTTTTTGTTCTTCCACATGAATTTTATTATTATTTTTCAAGTTCTGTAAGATAATTTTTGGCAGTTTGATTGGCATGGCACTGAATATGTAGACCAATTTAGGCAGAATTGTCATTTTAATTATTTTGGCTCGGCTTACCCATGAGCAATTGATATTTTTCCAGTTGTTTAGATCTGTCTTTATTGGTAAGATAAGTGCTTTGTAATTGTGCTCAGGGAGTTTTGGGGTTTGTCTTGGCAGGTACAACCCCAAGTATTTTATCTTCTCTACAATAATTTTAAATGAAGTTTCTCTTTCTCTCTCTTGCTTTGGGCTATGTCAGTAATATATAGAAATTATGATGATGTAGGTGGGTTTATTTTATATCCTGCAACTTTTCTAAAGCTGATAATTGTTTCCAGTAGGTTTTTTGAATGGTTTTCTAGGATTTTCTAAGTAAATCATTATATCATCTGCAAAAAATTATTTCCTCATCTTTTCTAATTCTTTTAACTTCTTTTTATTTTCTTATTGCTAAAGCCAACATTTCTAATACAATATTGACCAATGGTGGTGATAATGGTTATCCTTGTTTCATTCTTCATCTTATTAGGAATGCCTCCAGCTTCTCTCCATTACAAATAATACTTGCTGTTGGTTTTAGATAAAGACTGCTTATTATTTTAAGGAAAGTTCCCTTTATTCCTAAGCTTTCCAGTGTTTTTAATAGTAATGGGTGCTGAATTTTGTCAAAACCTTTCTCAGGATCTATTGAAATTATCACATGATTTCTGTTGATTTTGCTATTGATATGGTCAATTGTGGTAATAGTTTTCCTGGTATTGAAACAACCCTGAATTCTTGATATATATTCCACTTGTTCATAGTAGTAGTATTCTGCTGATAAATTGCTATAATCTCTTTGCTATTTTATTTTAAATTGTTGCATTAATATTCATTAGAGAGATTGTTCTGTAATTTTTTCTCTGTTTTGGCTTTTCCTGGTTTACATATCAATACCATATTTTTTCCATAGAAGGAATTTGTCAGAACTCCCTCTTTTACCTATTTTCCAAATAGTTTAGATGATTTTGGACTTAATTATTCTTTAAGCATTTGGTAGAATTAATTTGTGAAATCTATCTGGTCCTGAATATTTTTTCTTAGGGAGTTCATTAATGGCTTTTTAAATTTCTTTTATGGAACAATTTAAGTAATTTATTTCCCTTTCTATTAATCTGGGCAATTTATATATTTGTAAATATTCATCCATTTTAGTTAGATTATCAGACTTGCTGCCATACATTTGGGAAAAATACTCCTAATTATTCCTTTAATTTCTTTTTCATTGGTGGTAAGTTCACCCTTTTATTTTGATGGTGGTGATATGTTTGTTTTTTTCCTTTCCCTTTTCTAATCAAATTCACCAAAGGTTTATCTATTTTGATGGGTTTTTTCATAAAACCAACTCTTAGTTTTATTTATTATTTCAATAGTGTTCTTGGTTTCAGTTTTATTAATCTCTCCTTTGAATTTCAGAATTTCTAATTTTGATATTTAATTGGTGGGTTTTAATTTGTTTTTGTTTTTTCAGCTTTTTTTAATTGCATGTCCAATTCATTGATTTCCTCTTTCTCTTTTTTATTAATGTAGCTATTTAGAAATATTAAATTTTCCTTAAGAACTGGTTTGGCTACATCCTATAGGTTTTGTAATGTTGTCTCATGATTGTCATTCTCTTGGATGAAATTATAGATTACTTGTGTGATTTGTTGTTTGACCCACTTGTTTTTTTAGAATTAGATTATTTAATTTCCAATTAATTTTAGTCTATCTTTCATTGCCTCTTTATTAAATACAGTTTTGAAATTGTGGTCTGAAAAGGACTGCCTTTCTGCATTTGATTGTGATTTTTATGCCCTAATTCATGATCAGTTTTTGTGAAGGTGCCACGTACTACTTAAAAAGGTATATTCTTTTCTGCCTCTATTCAATTTTTTCCAGAGATCTATCATATCTAGTTTTTCTAGGATTCTATTAACCTCTGCATTTTATTTCTTGTTTATTTTGTCATTAGATTTGTCTCATTCTGAGAAGGGAAGGTTGAGCTCCCTCACTAGTATAGTTTTGCTATTTATTTCTTCCTGCAACTGGCTTTAAATTTTCTCTAGGAATTCAGCTGCTCTAACACTTGGTGCATATAAATTTAGTATCATTACTATGTCATTGTTTGTAGTACCTTTTATCAAGATGTATTTTCCTTCCTTATTTCTTTTAATAAGATCTATTTTTACTTTTGCTTTATCTGAGATCAGAATTGCTATGCCTGATTTTTTTTACTTCAGCTGAAACATAATAAATTCTGTTCCAGCCTTTTATCTTTATTCTGTATGTGTCTCTCTGTGTCAAATATGTTTCTTGTAAACAATTTATTGTAGGATTCACATTCACAGTTATGATTACCAGCTCTGTGTTTATCTCCATCTTATTTTCTCTCCTGTATATACTTTTGTTATCTCCCTCCTGTCCTTAGTAGTGTTTTTTTTTTTTTAATTTTCCTCATCCACTACTTTATTTCTTATAACTACTCCCCTTTCTCTTAGTAATGTTTTTTAACACACCCCTCCCACTACTTTATCTTCTGTCATCCCTTAGCCCATTCTCTTAACTTGTCTCCTGGTGTTTCTGCCCTTCCTTCTAATCTGCCCCTCTCTTTCCTTTTCTCTTTCTCCTCTTACTTCTTTTATAGGGTTAGATAGATTCCTATACCCAACTGAATGATTAAATTATTCTGTATTAGAAATCAAACTGATGAGATCAAGATTCAAATAATGCCCACCCCACTCCCTTCTTTTCCTGGCTTGTAATAGACATTATGCATATTTTCATGTGATCTGATTGTCCCATTAAACACATTTTTCCTCTTTTTCCAGGAAAGACCTTTTTTGCACCCCTTACCGTCTTTTTGTTTGATATTCTCACATCAGAAACCATTTGCAAACACACCCTCTCTTTATGTGATGCCCCTCTCTGTCTACTCCAGTAACAGATACAACTGCAACTTAAGAGTTACAGATATCATTTTCCCATCTAGGGATGTAAATAGTTTAACTTTTAAATAATGTAAAATTTCCCCCTGTTTACCTTTCTATGTTTCTCTTGAATCCTGTGTTTGTAGATTAAATTTTTTATTTAGTTCTATGTTTTTTTTTTTAATAGAAATGATTTAAAGTCCCTTCCTTCATTGAAGATCTGTCACCTCTCCTGAAAGATTATTCTGAGTTTCACTGGGTAATTAATTCTTGATTGTAACCCTAGATTCTTTACCTTTTGAAATATGGTATCTGAGGTCCTCTAATCTTTTATTGTCAATGCTTTTAGATCCTGAGCAATCCTAACTGTTGCTCCTAAATATTTGAATTTTAGTGCTGTTGTCTCCAGAAGCTGCCGATCGCTCTCTGGGAGGAGATCTGCTGTGTCAACTCAAATCTCTCCAACAGATCCTTCTTCCTGTAGAGAACCGTTGGCTCCAAACAGTTGCCATTAACTCTGGTCCAGAGTAGTGACTTCCCTCTTTTATCCTCCCAGAGAATGGGTGTGGGATAATGCAAGGGCTTCTGGGAAAAATTACTTCAACCAATGAACTTGCTCCTCCTAAGGATACAAGCTCTTCCCCAGAAATTCACAAGTCAAACTCCCAGTCATGGCCGGAACTAGAGAATTGTCAAGTACCGACTTAGCACTTAGTAAGAACCTAATATCTCATTAGCACTTAGTAAGAACCTAACATGAATTGTTTTTGTTTTTGTTTTTTTCTGGCAGCTTGCAGTACTTTTTCCTTGAGATTATAGACTGGACTTTTGCAAGGATGTTTCTTGGAGCTTTCCTGTGATGGATTTTTTCAATGACTATTTTGCCCGTCTCTTTCTAGAATATCAGGACAGTTTTACTTAATGAGCTCTTGGAGAATGCTATCCAGCGAGCTCTTTTTTTTTTTTTTTTTTTTTTTTTTTTTTTTTTGTTATGGTCTCCATGTAGGTTAATAATTTTTAAATTTTCTTTTCTGGGTCTATCTTCTATTTTCCAGGTAGACTGTTTTTCTCATGAAGCATTTCACATTGTCTTCCATTTTTTCATTATTTTTTAATTTATTTGATTAATTCTTACTCTGCCATAGAATCATTAGCTTTAATTTGTCCCATTCTAGTTTTTAATGTGTGATTTTCTTCAGTTAGCGTTTGTATCTCTTTTTCCATTTGGTTAATTCTACTTTTGAAGGTGTTGTTTAGTTCAATGGAATTTTTTTTTTAATTTGGCCAATCATATTTTTTTAAGGAATTGCTTTTTTCAGTCTTTTTTTCCCCTTCCTTTTCCAAGCTGTTGACTCTCTCCTGCATACCTTCATTTTCTTTCTAATTTTTTCTCCTACCTCTCTTATTTGCCTTTTAAAGTCTTTTATGGGCACTTTCAAGAAGCCTCTGTGGCCTTGAGGCCAATTCATATTACTCTTTGAAATTTTGACATTTTGTCATTATCTGAGTTGATATTTTGGTCTTTTCTATCACCATAGTAGTGTTCCTCGGTCAAGATTCTTTTCTGTTTCTTGCTCATTTTCTTTTATTTTCTTTTGGTATTTCCTTTTTTTTTTTTTATTTTTATAATTGAGCTCTGCTCCTGGGGTAAAGTGGGCATTGCCCCAAGCTTCCTATGCATCTCTGAGCCTTGCCTTTGAACACACTGTCCCCTGGTGTTTTCAGGTTTAGCTTTGCTGCTCTTTTCAAGAAACAGCTTGGTTTTGAAAAGTTTGCTTTCTCAGCAGGGACTAGAGGTTGCCCCATTGATCTGCTCCTTTTCTAAGCCAGAACTGAGGGTTTTAGTTGCTGATTTGCTGTGAATAAAATCTTCTCACCAGCTTTCCTGGAGTCCGTCTGAGCTGGACTGAACACTCTTTTTATCCCAAGAAGACTGACTTTTCTTGAAGTTTTTCCAATCTATCTTGAAATAAAGAGTGGTTTCATTTGATCAGACTGTGTTCAGAAGCTTAGTTTCATAGTTTTCGAGGGAAACTAGAAGATCTTGAATGGCTTCCTGGTGCCACCATCTTGGCTATACTTTCCCCTTCCCCTATGGCAGTGTCCTTGAAATGATGTTTAAAACTTAATTAGCTTTGGAGAAACAAATGCCTCACTAGTTCCTGTTGAGGTTTGTCTGACTCAGCATCTGTAAGAAAGAGGTGGGTCAAAACTCAAGGCTGCATACTTCCCAGTAATTCATTGTTCTAGCCAGTTGACTCTGATGATTAGAAATTACAGTGATGGATTATGTGTTTACCGTTAAGGCTTCTCTAGTGAAATGGCAGCACCAACTTGAGGGAGTGAAGTACACTCCTCTTTAAATCCATGGTCTTTTAAAACCCATAAGAATTTATCTTGAGAAGACCAAGATCTCATTTAGTTATCATGACTGATGAGCATTATTTTCATTTTTGTCTACAAGTAATTTATGTACTCAGAATGAAAAACACTAATGTATAATCACAAAGTTGAAATCAGATGAACAGGAGACTCAGCTGGAGCCAGTAGCAGAGGTCTTAATGGAAGACAATGCAGTGGGGGAAGAGTGAGAATAAAGGGGAGGCTCCTAATGCCATTGTCAGTGCCCATGAAATTGGGTGAGGCTTCGTTTTATAATACATTTTTCTCTTTATAGGAGAATACAATCACCTCCATGATCTAGATTTTTTTTAAAGAATCAGCCTATTGCTGCAAAATCCCACGCCATCCTCTGCCCCACAATCTACATGGTACTCAACTCAACTAAACACTATTTACTAAACTCCTAGAATATACAAGATTATGAGCTAATACTTGGGGTTAAAAAGAAAAGTTTACCTTTGCCATAAAAAAAATCTTTCATTTAATTGAAAAAATGTAACACACCAAAAAAGAAAAGGTAATTTGAAGAGAGATAGAGTCGTAAAAATATTATGGGAAGGAAAAGAGATTCCTAAATATGACACATGAGTTGGACATTATATTAAAATAACAATTATAAAGTTCAGAATTGAAGGAATACCTCACTCACATGGGCAAAAGGTAAATGAAAGCATCATGACAAGATGGTAAATGTGGTCCAGATATTTTGAAATGTGGAAGGAGAATGACACAAAATAAGTCTAAAAATAAAATCCAGTTGGGGAATCTTAAAACCAAACATATTTTATAGTAGAAAAGTTAGAAAACCAGCAAAGATTTTGAACAAGAAAATAACTTAGTCAAACTTGTGTTTTTGTAGAATATTTTGGGAGTTTTTTGGGGAAATGGATTAAAAATGCAGATACTGGTTATAGGGGAAAAATTAAGAAGCTATTATAATAGTACAGAAAAGAACTGATAATTTCTCTTAAAAGAGAATTAAATTTAATTTAGGTAGTGATTATGAAAGTGGAAAGAAGGGAATGTATGTGAAAGATGTTGGGGAGGAAAGACTGACCTAATTTCACAATTGATTGGACATGAGAAATAAGGAAAGGAGAAGGAAGTCTTAAATGTGACTTTCATTTTGTTAAACTGAGTAACAAAAAGGATTGCCTATCCTCAACATAAAAAAAAAAACCCTTTGGAAGAGGTGAAATTTTGTTTGGAATTTTTTTCCTTCATTTTCATTTTCATTTTCCACTTCTTTCTTCTGATTGCCATTAATTTCAATTAATTTGTGTTTCCAATCAGTTATTTTCCTTTTTTTGTTTCTTTGGTGAGTCTTGTCTGAATACAAGGTTTGTTTTTTTGGGGGGGAGGGGAGTGTTGTATTTTTTTTTCAATTCTGCCTATCATTTTGCCATGTAGCTCATTAATTAAATTTTTACAATTCTTAGTTCTCTTTCATGCCACTAAGGAAGACTATTTCCTTGGAAATATCAGAATTCATTGCCTCATCAAGTGTTAATTCATTTTCCTTTAGTCTTGAAATATTCATTGTTAAATATTTAACTTGCTCTGATAACCTTGAAGTTATAATATAGTCTGTTATTAATATTTTCCTATTGATTAATCTGCTTATGCTCAAAGTCTGTAGTTGTGTTTTCTTCCTCCTGAAATTTTTATTAGTCCTAAGGCTTTCTTTACTTATATTTCCCTTTTTTCTCATTTTGACTCTTTCCCCTTATATTGCAGTTTCTCTGGAGTTTGGTTCAGAAAGACTTTTCAACTTTTTCCCTGTTCAAGACAATTCACATTTCACCAACCTCCATCTTTGAAAGGAGAGATCTACTCCTGGTTGGTTGCTAGACTATTTCCTTTAGAAATGCCTAGTAGATCCATTCACACTGTGATGCTCTATCCTATTCTCTTCATTTCTAAGTACCCTGGTTGAGTTCTACAATTCCAAATAGCACAGGCTTCTGCCTTTTTGTTTTCTAAGATACTGGGAGGAGAAATTTTGTTGTAAGTCCATGTTTCAGCTTGTACAAGCAGTTAAAGATTAGCCTTCTCTGTAGTTAGTTGGTCAAATTTTAACTCTTTTGGAGTTTTGTTGGTGTCCCAGATTAAGGACTGTTAAAACTGCTTTATCTTTTGCCCATAATTTCTGTTTTGTAAAGGTTTGAGAAGTCATGAAAATCTGAGAAATGTCTAATCTTCCATTTTGTTAGTCATATGACTCAGAATTATGTTAAGTTTGAGATATTGATGACACAGTCAGGTGTAAATTTCACCAAGCAACTTAGGACTACAATTCAAAAGAAATGATGGGGTTGAAAATAAGAATTTGAAAGGAGGCAGAGTTAAAATGGCAACATAAAGGCAGGAACTCCCTAACTTGTCCCCCAAACCCTTCCAAATTCCTTTAAATAATGATGCTAAGTAAATGTTAGAGCATCAGAACATGCAAAAAGAGGGAGCAGAACATTTTCAAGCCAAAGGCAACTTAGATCAGGAAAGGTCTGTAGCCCAGAGTGGAAGTCCAGTACAGTCTTAGTAAAGACTGTTCCAGAATAGCCTGGCCTAGGCTCATCCTAGAAAAGCAATAAAAGGCATACGGACCTCAAAATCAGCATCAGTATTGGCATTTTCTCAATCTCTCAGCCCAGAGACAACAAAGATGACTTAGAAAGCCATCATAAAAGATCTGTGAAACCAGAGTGAGGGTCCAGTTCATATTCCCAGCTCAGGCAATGCCAATATAACCCTAAATCTAATACTACCAAAGGAAAAACTTTCCAGGGACCTCTGAATCAGCAGCAGCACTGGTGATTTCCAGACCTCTCAGTTCAGAGACAGCAAAGATGACTTGGAAGGTAACAGGAAAGGTTTATAAATAGGATGAGAGGGTCTTGAGAGGGCATGGGCAGTGCCAACTTCTGGAGACCTTATCTTATAGGAGATCTCTTTACTAGCACTAAGGAAGGAGTCTGCTGCTTTAGCATACTAGATCTTAAAGCCACAGAGGAAAGAGGACACTCCTAACAATTCCAGGGCAGAAAAGAGAGTTTGTAATTAGGACCCTAGAAAGATCTGTGAAAACAGTGAACAAAATTGCTGAAGCTTGAGACAATGCATCCTCTACCCTGGAAACAAAGTCCTATCTTAACAAAGAATTAAAAGCTGAGTAATAGGAAGGAGGATCAAAACACACTTAGAAGAAAATAATAAAGTCAAAACATATATTCAAAGCCTCCAAGAAAAAATAAAAATTGGATTCAGGTCAGGGAGAGTTCAAAAGGAATTCTAAAAATCAGGTAAGAGAGATAAAGGAAAAATTAGGAAGAGAACTAAGAGTGATACAAAAGGATAATAATAAAAAGAATGCATTAAAAAGCAAAGTATGTCAAATGGGAAAGGAGGTACAAAAGTTCACTGAGAAAAATAATTCCTTAAAAATTAGAAAAGAGCAGATGGAAGCTAATGACATTATGAGAAATCAAGATACTATAAAGCAAATTTTTTTAAAATGGAAAAATAGGAAAAAATTGAAATATCTCATGAGAAAAATAACTGATCTGGAGAATAGATACAGGAGAGATCATTTAAAAATTATTGGTCTGATGGAGTCAAGATGGTGGGAGAACAGATACACCTTTCTGTGACCTCCTCTGACCTTCTCTCTAAGCAACAGTAGATTGAGCTCTAAACTGGTTTTTGAAGTGACAGAATCACAAATATTTGGAGTATAATGCACTTCCAGAAGATATCTCAGAAGAACTTCAGAATAGGTCTGTTTCAAATGGGGTGGGGGGGGGCAGTCTGCAAACCCAGACCTCAGCACAGGGAGCCCAAGGCAAGGATCTGGGGCAGGGAGCTAAAGCATTGTGTACTCTGCACCTAGGAATCTTCTGTGAGCCTCTTAGGCTACTGTGTCATGGTTACAAATGGGAGATTTGGCAGATTTGCTACAAAAGATAAATTCCAAACCACTGAGCCCCAGACAAATGTGGGTCCTGGCCACAATTAGCCAGCACCAGAATTCAATCACCAGAACTGCCCTAAGACAAACTAAAGCAGCTGTCATTCCTTTGTATTAAGAGCAAATCTCAACTAAAAAAAAAAATGATGATGGGCAGAAAAACAAAAGGAACTCTCACTATAGGTAGCTATCATGGAGAGAAAGAAGAATAGATTTCAAATCCTGAGATTCCTAAAGGCAAATGAACTGTAGATGAAGCCATGAAGGGAGATATGAGTTGCTCCCCATTTCACAAGGCTTTCTTGGAAGATTTCAAAAAGAATCTTAAAAGAGAGTTAGAAGAAAAATGGGGAAAGGAAATGAGATCTTTGCAAGAGGGTATGGAAAAGGAAAAACAGAAATTTTCTATAAAAAACCTCCTTAAAAAGAGATTTGATAAAATGGGAAAAGCAAATGACTCCCTATAAAATGGATGTGATGAAATGGGAAAAGTATATAACTTCCTACAAAATAGATTTGATGAAATGGAAAATATATATATCTTCTTACAAAATAGATATGAAAAAGATACCAACTTTTTGAAAAACAGAATTTATAAATTGGAAAAATTTGTGAAATGGAAAAAATGCAATGAACAAAACAACTCATTTAAAAATGCAATTGACCAAATTATCTTACAAAAAATCATAAAGGAAAAATGCAATGATGTCCTAGTATCAGAAGGTAAAATAACCATTGAAAGAATTTACCAATTACCTCCTGAAAGAGACTCCAAAATGAAAACACCAAGGAATATCATGCCTAAATTTCATAATTATCAGGCCAAGGAAAAAGTATTGCAAGCAGCTAGAAAGAAACAATTTAAAAACTGAAAAGTCACAATCAGGATGACCCAGGACCTAGCAGCTTACACCTTAAAGGATCAAATGGCCTGAAATCTGATATTCTGAAAGGCAAAGGAATTTGTATTACAGCCAAAAATAAGATATCCAGCTAAAATGAGCATTATCTTTCAGGGAAGAAGACAGACACTCAATGATACAGGTAATTTCATCAATTTCTGATAAAAAGAGCAAAGAGCAGACCTGAACAAAAACTTTGATCTCCAAACACAGAACTCAAGCAAAGCATAAAAAGGTCAAAAGGAAGGACTCCTTGAAAACTACATTTCTGTTATAGGTATATTTAGAAAGTGTTGATATAGTTTGATTTTTATTATGATAATATGAAAAAAGATACTACAGGTGGAAAGGGGATTGTATTGGAATAAAATAGAAAAAAGGAGGCAAAATAAGGGAAATTTTATCTCATGAAGAGGCAAAGAAGACTTTTTATAATTGACGAGATAAGGGAGGGGAATGAGCATTGTATAAATCTTACTCAGATTTGGCTGAAAGAAAGAATATCAGACACATTTGGTTTCATAGAGAAACTAGTCTCACTTTATAGGAAAGTGGGAGGGGAAAGGAGATAAGAAAGGGGAAGGCTAATAGAAGGGAAAACAGAAGTAGTAAAGGAAAGGTATAAGAAAAGGGGAGGGCTGTTTGAAGGAGGTGGTGGTCAGAAGCAAAATACTAGGAAGGAGGGAAGGGGGAAAGGAAAAGAGAAGCATAGCTTGGAGTAAATAAGATGGCAGGAAATACAGAATTTTATTCATTTTAAATGTATTTTATTTTACTGTATTATTTCTACTGTTATTTTAACTGTAAATGTTAATGGGATGATCTCTCTCATAAAACAGAAGTAGATAGCAGACTGGATTAAAAGCCAGATCTTATGATATGTTGTTTACAAGAAACACATTTAAAGCAGAGTGATATATACAGAGTGAAGAAAGGCAAAAGGCTGGAATAGAATTTATTATGCTTCAGATGAAGTTAAAAAAAAAAAAAAAAAAAAAAGCAGGGAGAGTGATCCTGATCTCAAATCAAGTAAAAGCAAAGAAAGAACTAATTAAAAGACATAAGGAAGGAAACTATATCTTGCTAAAGGATACCATAGATAATGAAGCAATATCAATACTAAACATATATGCATGAAGTGGTATAGCAGCCAAATTCCTGGTGGAGAAGTTAAGAGAGATGCAAGAAAAAATAGACAGCAAAACTATACTAGTTGATGATTTCAATCTAGCTCTCTCAAAACTACATAAGTCAAACCACAAAATAAATAAGAAAGAAGTTAAGGAGGTAAACAGAATGCTAGAAAAGTTAGTTATGATAGACCTTTGGAGAAAATTGAATGAAGACAGAAAGGAGTTTATTTTTTTCTCAGCAGTTCATGGACCCTACACAAAAATTGACTATGTATTAGGGCATAAAAACCTTAAAATCAAATGCAGAAAGGCAGAAATAGTAAATGCATTTTTTCAGATCATGATGCAATAAAAATCACATGCAATACAAGGCCAGGAGAAAATAGACCAAAAAATAATTGGAAACTAAATAATCTCATCCTAAAGAATGAATGGGTAAAACAGCAAATCATAGACACAATTAATAATTTCATCCCAGAGAATGATAATAATTATACAACATACCAAAATTTGTGGGATGCAGCCAAAGTGGTAATAAGGGGAAATGTTATATCTCTAGATGCTTACTTGCATAAAATAGAGAAAGAGAAAAATAAATTAATTGGGTTTGCAACTAAAAAAGCTAGGGGAAAAAAATTAAAAATCCCAATCAAATACCAAACTTGACATTCTAAAAATAAAAAGAAAGGATTAATAAAATTGACCATAAGAAAACTATTGAATTAACAAATAAAACTAAAAGTTGGTCTTATGAAAAAAAGCAGCAAAATAGATAAAAGTTTAGTTAATTTGATTAGAAAAAACAAAGTAGAAAATCAAATTGTTAGCCTCAAAAATGAAAAGGGAAAACTTTCCACCAATGGAGAGGAAATTAGAGCAATAATTAGGAATTGTTTTGCTCAACTTTATGCCAATAAATTTGATAATCTAAGTGAAATGGAGGAACATCTACAAAAATATAAATTGCCCAGATTAACAAAAGAGAAAATAAATTATTTTAAAATCCCATTTTAGAAAAAGAAATAAAACAACCTATCAATCAACTCCTAAAGAAAAAATCTCCAGGGTTAGATGAATTTACATGTGAACTCTACCAAACATTTAAAGAACAATTAATTCCAATACTATATAAACTATTTGAAAAAATAGTAAAAGAAGGATTCCTTTTATGACACAGATATGGTACTGATACCTAAACCAAGTAAGGTGAAAACAGAGAAGGAAAATTATAGACCAATTTCCCTATTGAATATTGATGCAAAAATCTTACATCAAATATTAGCAAAGAGATTATAGAAAGTCATCCCTAGGAAAATGCATTATGACCAAGTAGGATTTATACCAGGAATGTAAGACTGGATCAATATTAGGAAAACTATTAGCATAATTAAGTATATCAATATCCAAACTAACAAAAATCATGTGATTATCTCAATAGATGCAGAAAAAGCATTTGATAAAATCCAATATCTATTGATGTTAAAAACACTAGAGTATAGAAATAAATGGACTTTTCCTTAAAATAGTCAGTAGTATCTATTTAAAACCATCAGCAAACATCATATATAATGGGGACAAACTAGAACCATTCCCAATAAGATCAAGAATGAAACAAGGTTGCCAACTATCACCATTACTATTCAATATTGTAAGGCTTAGAAATTAACTTTGTCAATAAGAGAAGAAAAAGAGATTAAAGGAAGTAGAGTAAGTAATGAGGAAACTAAATCATCACTCTTTGCAGATGATATGATGGTATTCTTAGAGAATCCTTGAGAATTAACTCAAAAACTACTAGAAACAATTCACAACTCTAGCAAAGTTGCAGGATACAAAATGAATCCAAATAAATCATCAGCATTTTATATATTACCAACAAAGTTCAGCAGCAAGAGATATAAAGAGAAATTCCATTCAAAATAACTGTCGATAGTATAAAATATTTTCTGTCAAGAGAAGGTCAGGAACTATATGAACATAACTACAAAACACTTTCTATACAAATAAAGTCAGATCTAGTAAATTGGAAAAATATCAAATGTTCATGGTTAGTCCAAGCAAATATAATAAAAATGACAACACTACTAAATGAACCTACTTATTTAGTGCCATACCAATCAAATTCCCAAGAAATTATTTTATAGATCTAGAAAAAGTAATAACAAAGTTCATCTGGAAGAGAAAAAGGTCAATAATTTCAAGGGAATTAATGGAAAAAAAACCCTTTGAAGCTGGCTTAGCTGTGCCCAACCTAAAACTGTATTATAAAGCAGCAGTCATCAAAATCATTTGAGCCTGACTAAGAAATGGAATAGTTGAGCAGTGGAATAGACTAGGTTCACAGGACAAAATAGTCAATGACTATAGCAATCTAGGGTTTGACAAACCAGCTTTGGGGATAAGAACTCTCAGTATTTGACAAAAACTTCTGGGAAAATTGGAAATAAGTATAGCAGAAACTAGGCATTGACCCACACCTAACACCATATACCAAGAAAAGGTTGAAATGGTTCATGATTTATTCATAAAGAATGGTATTATAAGCAAATTAGAGGAACATAGGATAATTTACCTCTTGAATCTGTGGAGGAGGAAGGAATTTGTGACCAAAGAAGAACTGGAATTCATAATTGAACACTAAATATATAATTTTCTATTATAACAAGCTAAAAAGTTTTTCTACAAACAAAATTAATGTAGAAAGGAAACAATAAATTGGGAAAATGTTTATACATTTAAAAATTCTGATAAAGGCCTAATTTCTAAAATATAGAGAGAATTGACTCAAATTTATAAAAATTCAAGCTATTCTCCAATTGATAAATGGTCAAAGGATATGAATAGATAATTTTCATATGAAGAAATTAAACCCATTTCTAGTCATATAAAAAGGTGCTCTAAATCACTATTGATGAAAGAACTGCAAATTAAAACAACTCTGAGGTACCTCTTCATTGGCTAAGATGACAAGAAAAGATAATGATGAAGGTTGGAAGGGATGTTGGAAAACTGGGACATTACATCGCTGGGGTAACTGTTAACATTGTTGATCCAGCCATTTTAGAGAGGAATTTGGAACTATAATCAAAAAGCTATCAAACTGTGCATAACCTTTGATCCAGCAGTGTTACTACCGGGCTTATATCCCAAAGAGATTTTAAAGGAGGGAAAGGGACCTGTATGTGCAAAAATGTTGTGGCAGCCCTCTTTGTAGTGGCAAGAAACTGAAAACTGAGTGGATGCCCATCAGTAAGAGAATGGCTGAATAAGTTGTGTTATATGAATGTATGGAACATTATTGTTCTATAAGAAACAATGGGCAGGATGATTTTAGAGAAGCCTGGAGAAACGTACATGAACTGGAGCAAAGCAAAATGAGCAGAATCAGGAGATTATTGTACTTGATAACAATAATATTATACAATGATCAATTTTGATGGATGTGACTCTTAAGGCCAGTTTCAATGATTTCGAGATTAAGAGAGCCATCTACACCCAGAGAGAGGATTATGGGAACTGAGTTTGGATTACAACATAAGATTCTCACTTTTTTTTTTGTTTTTGTTTGTATTTTGTTTTCTTATTCATTTTTTCCTTTTTGATATGATCTTTCTTATGCAGCAAGATAATTATACAAATATGTTTACATATATTGGATTTAACATATATTTTAACATGTATAACTTATATTGAATTACTTGCCATCTAGGGGAGGGGTTGGTGGGAACTAGGAGAAAATTTGGAACATAAAGCTATGCAAGGATCAATGTTGAAAAATTATCCATGCATATGTTTTGAAAATATAAAGTTTTAATAATAAAAAAAGAAAAAAAAAAGAAAAGATATTTGTCTACTTCAAAATCATGACAAAAAAAGAGCCTGGACATAATTTTTCAAGAAATTATTAAGGAAAACTGTCCTGATATACTAGAACCAGAGGGTAATGTAGAAATTGAAAGAATTCACCAAAAATCTGAAAAAGATACCAAAATGAAAACTCCCAGGGATATTATAATCAAATTCTAGAACTCCCAGATTAAGAAGATAATATTGCAAGCATCCAGAAAGAAACAATTCAAATATAATGGAGCTATAACAGAATTAAAGATTTAGCAGCTTCTACATTAAAGACCAGAAAGCTT
This sequence comes from Sminthopsis crassicaudata, assembly GCF_048593235.1. NCBI lineage: Eukaryota > Metazoa > Chordata > Mammalia > Dasyuromorphia > Dasyuridae > Sminthopsis > Sminthopsis crassicaudata. The sequence goes on from NC_133619.1 coordinate 494,164,228, forward strand.
GGAATGTGATATTACAGAGAGCAATTGAGCTAGGATTACAACTGAGAATCACCTACCCAGAAAAACTGAGTATAATCTTTCAGGGCATAAGGTGGAAATTCAGTGAAATAAATTATTTTCAAGCATTTATAATGAAAAGACCACAGCTGAAGAGAAAATTTGATTTTCAAATACAGGACTCAAAAGAAGTATAAGGAGGTAATCAGGAAAGTGATATAATAAGGGACTTAATAAGGTTTATCTTTTCACATTCCTACATGGGAGGATGATACTTGTAACTTAGAGCTTTTTTATCATTATGGCTGTTAGAAGGAGTATATATAGACAAAGGGCATAGATATGAATTGAATATTTAGAAATAATATCTTTTTAAAAATGAAATTAAGGGATGAGAAAGAAATGTACTTGGAGAAAGGAAAAGAGAGAGGTGGAGTGGTGAAAATTATCTGCCATAAAAAGAGATAAGAAAAAGCTTTTACAGTGGAGGAAAAGATGGGAAATAGATGGAATGAATGACCCTTACTCTCATCAGAATTGGTTCAAACAGGAAATATCCTATATACTCAATATCGATTCAAAGAAATCGATCTTAAACTGCAGTAAAGTAGGAGGGGAATGCAATATGGAAAAGGAAGAAGGTGATAGAAGAGAGGGCATATTGGAGGAGGAAGTGGTCAGTAGCAAAATGCTTTTGAGGAGGGTCAGGGTAAAAGGTTAGAGAACAGAAATCATGGGAAGGAGAAAGTTAACAATAGTATTTGTAAAAAGAATTTTGAAGCAAGTTTGTCTGATTAGACATCATTTCTCAAATATAGGGAACATAGATCTATGCCCCAGTTCATAAATGACCAAAAAATATGAATTGTTCCCAGAGGCCTATAAAATCATGTATATCCTTTGACCTAACAATACCATTGTTACTCATGAATCCCAAAAGAGATTTTAAACAAGAAAAATAAACTATATGTACAAAAATATTTATAAAGGCTCTCTTCTCAGGACAAAAATTGGAAACTGAGGGGATATTCATCAATTGAAGAATAACTGAATAAATTGTGGAATGTGCTTATGATGGAATAGTATTGTTCTGTGGGAAATGATGAGCGGGATGCCCTCATAAAAACTTGGAAAGCCCCTCATGAACTCAAGCAAAGTGAAATGTACTGTGTACAAAGCAATAGCAATGTGATGGGATGATCAGTTGTGAATGACTTTGCTATTTTCAGCAATACAATGATCCATGACGACTCTGAAGAATTTATGATGAAAAATCCTTTTCATACTCAGAGGAAAAACTTATGTCTGAATACAAATTGAATCTCTATCCCTCTCCTTTTCTCCCTCTCCCTTCCCCTCCCCCCCCCCTCTCTCTCTCTCTCTCTCTCTCTCTCTCTCTCTCTCTCTCTCTCTCTCTCTCTCTCTCTCTCTCTCTCTCTCTCTCTCTCTCTTCCTCCCTTCTTTTTCTGTCTGCCTTTCTCTTTCCTTTATTTTTTTTGAGGGTAGTTTTTTGGAGATCTAGGTTTTCTTTCAAAGCATGGAAATGCTTTGTATAACTTCACATGTATTTTCTTAATGTGGGTTGGGGATGGAGATAAGGGAGATAATCTAGAATTCAAAGTTTTAAAAACAAATGTAAAACTATTTTAAATGTAATTGGGGGAAATAGAAAAAGAAAATAAAGATTTGTGGATCATATGCATGGAGAAGATAAATCTATGTAAAGAATGACTTTTAAAAATATAGACAAAGCATAGGAAGAAGGTTGAAAAGGACCTGTGCCAGGTCATTTAAGAATATTTACAATGGAGGGAAAATATGTACAGGATGATCCAGCAAAAATTACTGAGAAGGAGCAATAAAAATAGGTGGCAGAAGTTAAGGGAAGACCAAATATACAGGAGAAGAGGATTGTCTGCATTGTTAAATGCTAAAAAGAGGTAGAATGAGGATAGAGACCACTGAACTTAGTAGTGTCTATAGATTGGTAAGGTTAGGAGTTTTGAAATCGTCTGAAAATTAAATAGATAAAGGCAATAAATTCAGGAAGTAGAGAAGACTTTTTTTTTTCTAGGAGCTTAGCTATGAAAGGGAAATGAGGTATAAAAATCAATTTGAAAAGATAGTAGAATCAAATGAAGAGGAGACAGGGTTTATTAGAAGAATCAGAGATAAGACTTACAGATCAATTCAATTCAATTAAACAAATATTTATTAAGGAGAAAGGGAGAGAGGGAATGATCAAAGAGACAAGCTCTTAGAGGAAATAGGATAGTATAAAATCAAGGGAGCACAGAGAAACTGGCCTTAGTATGGCCAACTTTGTCTCACAAATTGGAGCAAATTAAGGAAGCATGGGAGACAAAAAGAAAGAAGAAAGAAAGAAAGAAAGAAAGAAAGAAAGAAAGAAAGAAAGAAAGAAAGAAAGAAAGAAAGAAAGAAAGAAAGAAAGAAAGAAAGAAAGAAAGAAAGAAAGAAAGAAAGAAAGAAAGAAAGAAAGAAAGAAAGAAAGAAAGAAAGAAAGAAAGAAAGAAAGAAAGAAAGAAAGAAAGAAAGAAAGAAAGGAGGAAGGGAGGGAGGGAGGGAGGGAGGGAGGGAAGGAGGGAAGGAGGGAGGAAGGAAGGAAAAAAGAAAGAAAAGGGAGACAAAATGGATAGGTTTTGAATTATGAAATAGAGGAAAAGAGAAAGCTTGTGGTAATGTCCTCAATTTTTTCAGTAAAGATATTCCAAATATAAGGTGAAGTCTTAGGCTGAGAGGAAGAGAAAGGAAATTGAGGAGACACTGAGAGAAAAAAGAGAAGGTTTGTTGTTATGGTTGTTTTAATTTTATTATTTTTCTACTTAATAGTACTTTTAAAATATATGTAAAGATAGTTTTCAACATATACTTTTATAAGATTTTGATTTCTATTTTTTCTCCCTCCCTCTTTCTCCTCCTCTCCCCCAAAGGGCAAACAATCTAATACAGGTTATATACGTACTGTCATTTTTAAAACATATTTCCACATTAATCATAGAATAAAAGAAGAATCAGGACAAAAATGAAAAATCATAAGAAAAAACTAAAAATAAGTGAAAATAGTATGCTTCGATCTGCATTCAGGCTCTGTAGTTTTTCTTTGCATGTTGACGTATTTTCCATCAAGAAATTTTGGAATTGTCTTAGATTATCGTATTCCTAGAAGAGCTAATTCTATCAAAGTTGATCATCAAAAAATATTGCAGTTATTGTGTACAATGTTCTTTTGTTTCTGCTCATTTCATTCAGCATCAGGTGATATTTTCTGAAATCCTTCTCATAATTTCTTAAAGAAAATTATTATTCAGTTAAATTCTTATGCCATAATTTGTTTAGTCATGCCTCAATTTATGTACATGCTCTCAATTTTCAACTCTTTGCTACCACAAAAGAAAGTTACTATAAACATTTTTGAACATTTGGGTCCTTTCTCATCCTTTATGGTCTCTTCAGGATACAGACTTAGTAGTAGTTTACTGCTAGATCAAAGGGTATGCATAATTTTATAGCCCTTTGGATATGGTTCCAAATTGTTCTCCAGAAATAGTGGATCAGTTCACAATTGTACCAATAATGCATTAGTGTTCCAATTTTCCCCCATCCTCTCCAAAATGTATCATTTTCCTTTTCTGTCACATTAGCCAATCTGATTGTTTGAATTTGCATTGAAGAGATTTGTAACATCAGGTATAATGAAATGATTGCTATGCAGCAATGTGCCCCTTTGTGATTACATATGAATATGGAGTGGACTCAGTGATGTACAATACAGTAACTTTCTCCAGTAGTGATTAAAAATAATTACAAGAAGAGAGATGACAAGAAAACCCAGAACTCAGTTTTAGCAAGGTGTAAGCATTTAACAGGAAAAAGAAGCCACGAATTGAAGGGTAGAAGACAGTATACAGTTGAGCTGGTAAATTACAGAATCAAGATTGTGAAAGGGGGAAATGAGGCCAGGGAAGTGATGATAGATTGACCAAAAAAAAATGAACTGTTCAGGACTGAAGGCAAGGATGAAAACGAATTAAGGAAGAGTGAAGGAGAGATGTAAGGGCAGACGAATATAGGCAGTGGGTGTTTTAGATTTTAAGGTCATGAAAGCAGCCCAATTTTAGGTGATGGTAAAAAAAAAAAAAAAACTAATATAAAAATTTAGACAGCCCCTAAGGATGGCCGAAATGAGGTGAAGATATAGATCCTGGGAGCTTAGGAAGTTCTTAACTGTGCTGCCAAAATGTCCGAGGGGACACTGACGTTATGTTGACAACTGAAGTTCAGAGGTATGAGGACAGAGCATTGAGGTGGAATTGACTGTGAGCCTAATAGTTTTTATAAATGAATGAAAAGAGAGGAACATAGAGGAGAGCAGATCAAGAAGCAATAAATATCTGAATTGGGTGATAGACAAGTAGAGAAAATTTTAAAGGAAATGTTTCTGGAGGTGATTGGCTTGTATGGGCTTCCTAATTAGATATATTGAAATAGGAATGTATAATTCACTGCCAATTACTTCAAATCAGTGCTTCAAAGTTAAAGATTTAAATTACTCTTTATCACTATGTATTATATACAGAACAATGCACATGTACAATGATCAAACTAAAAAAATTTATACAATATCTCTGTTGTATTGGATGCATAGCAAGAATTAGGTAAGAGTTTGCCAAGAACATTTTTCCCTCACTCCCCCTTTCCGGGGACTATATGTTATTCCTATATATGTACCTGATAATATCAGGTCACAGTTGGGGAGGAGGGTGATGAACTAGAAAAGTATGGTGCATGGGGAGTCACCACGTATAACTTTGCTCCCTCCAGTTTCAGAGACCCTATACTCTGAACTACTCCTCTCTGAACATAAGCTTATTATACTTCTACCTCTCTCACCTGTATTGTCTATAGCAAATGACCAAATTGCTAGCCTAGAAAGAATATATGCAAAGAGAAATCCTGGCCACCCACTAGGCATAAAGACAGGAAAAGGTATAGATAAGTTGATCAGAGATTGGTAGACAATCCCTTGAGGGGACCTGAAACCAGGTTTGTTAACGTTTTCTCTCTCCTCTCTCTGCCTTTGTCTCTCTCTGTCTCTGTCTCTGTCTCTGTGTATCTCTCTCTGTCTCTGTCTCTGTCTCTCTCCCTCTCTCTCTTTCTTTACTCTTGGCTCTAGTCATTTCCATGAACACACACACACACACACACACACACACACACACACACACACACATCACTTCCTTCTGGACTTTAGATGATAGATATTCAAGACAACTTCATGATATTATTACTAGTTAGATATAATTACTAGTTATAAATGAGCTAGAAATGTGAGAGACCTAGAAATTTTCTCCAGTTTTTCATATATTCAATACCAAATATATTTCTCTAGATTCCCACAGCAACTAGGGAACCAGATGCTATCAGAGTTGAGAAATTAATGGATAGTATGGGAGATCTTAGATTGCCAATAGAAGCAAACACAGGGATATTATTTTATCAAATTGAAGGGATAAGGTCCAAATGAATATACATGGAAGTTAGTCAAGGATATCCATATGCCTTTCCTAATTGGCTGCTTTCACAAAAGACATCCAGAGGATCACATCTATCCCCTCCCCTAATTAAGAGGGAATTTTGGCCAAAGTGGGTAGGAAAATTAAGAGTTGTGAGCTGAGTTAGCACTATTGTAAGAGACAGCACCAAGTTACTTGTAGCTACTGAAATCTTATTAAGGTTTTATGAAATGAGGGGAAAAATTGCAAATTGCAAAAAAAAAATGCAAAAAAAAAGAAAATTGCAAATGAAGTCATGAAGAATTGGACATAACTAAAAATGACTGAACAGCAAAAATATGATTTTATCTTCTAGAAAAGGGTTTCTTAACCTTTAAAGTGTCTCAGATGGACCCTCCCTTAGTGACAGTCTGGTGAAGCCAATGGATCCCACTTCAGAGTAATATTTTGAATTCATGAAATCAAATTTAGCATATAGGATTATAAACTAAATTAAGAATAATGAAATAATTAACAAATTAAGAACCTCTGTTCTAGATTATAAATGCCATGAGTGCAAGGACTGGGACATATTTAAATTTTGAAGCACCCCTTCATAAATAGCAAATGTCCTAATCACAAAAAAAATTTGATATTTGTTGAATTGAATTAAACTCATTGCTTGAAATATAGCACTCCTAAGGTCAAACATTTACTTCTGTTGTAATTCACTAAGCTTTTATCACCTAGAATGAGTCTTCATTTATACTATGGTTTTGATCCACTTGAATTCAAGTTAGCACTTTGTGGAAGAGATTGGTGCTTTGAATCAAACTAGTGGAGCAACTCTAGCCCAAAGCCAAGGGTGAAATTACTCCTCTGAATCCTTGTACCATCTATGGCACCAATTACAGAACATACACACACATACTCCTTCCATTAAATTGGACCTCTGTGCTTTAGATGACAGATTTCTCCACATTACACTATGAATTACCCTAGTTATAAATAAATTAGAAGTGTCATCAACTGAAAATTTCCTTAAGTTTTTCACATGTTCATATTTTAAGCATGTTTCCCTGGATTTTCATGCCAAAGGGTTAACAAGCTGTGCTTCTGTGGCAGGAGTTAAGAAGTGACTGGGTGGAGATCTTAGACTTTCTATGGAAGCATGGGGAATCAAAAAATATAACTCTCTAAAGTTGTAATAGCCATTAAATGAAAATTGAGAATTATAGATCAAGATTTGTCCCAATTTCATTGTCATATCTTGAGAAAGTCACCCACCGTTCCTTGGTCTCACTTTTGACATCTATAGAATGAAGGAATTGGAAATGTAATCTTTTAGGTCTATTCCCAATTCTGAAATTCTATTACTCTGTGCTCAGATGTTGAGTAGACAGTGAGCCAAACCCAGAATTGAATAGGAAAATTGTAAGCTAGATTGCCTCTGCAAAATTCTATAATGTTTTAATGTTTTCTAAGTTTCTTTCTGAACCAATGAATTTTTTTTAATATCGATATTCTTTCAGTGCTGCTGAATGACTATGAGTCATGGAAACCCAAGTCTCCAAAGGGGTCACTAAAAGAGTAATGGCGAAGTGCATGGTAGGCATGAGCAGCTGAAATTACCAATAAGAAAAGCAAAATAAAGGCTATGATCAGAGAGCTGTGTAAGTGTATTAAAGATATAAGAGCAAGGAAATAACCAATGGATATCTTTGCATGCTCTATTGATATTCTCAGAATGTCAAAAAAAAACTTTTACAAAGATCAAACACATTAGATGGACCCTTTGTTGGGGATAGATTTATTTTGAACTTGGACAAGAATCATGAAAGATTGTGGGCAGAGGCTGTTCATTTTGTCTTCAAATCTCCAGTCCCTTGCACAATTCCTGGAATATAATAGATGACTAAAATGTTTGATTGGTCATTGGTTAGTTGATTGATAAATGAGTTCTGGGTTGTACCACTGGAAGGAGTGAATCCCAACTCCATGAAGTATTGAAAAATAATGAATATCAGAGCAGGAGCCACTTCAGGGGTCATATAGTCCAAACCATACTTGGACAAACCCCTCTACATATATAATTTCATTTGATTGGCACAACATCCCTATGAGGAGAGTGCTATCATCATACCCATTTTACAGATTAAGGAAGAGGCAGTTAAGTAATTTGTCCAGGGATATATTTGGATATAAAATAAGTATCTGAGGTGAAATTCCAAATCAAGTCTTCCTGAATAAATATCGTGGTGCTCCAGTTTCATTCACTCTATTAAACTGCCTATGGTATATCTGATAAGACATCATCTAGAATTTGCTTGAAGGTATCTAATGAAGAGGGCCTCTAGATGGAGCAGTGAATAAAGCACCAGGCTTGGAATCAGGACTAATCTTCCTGGTTTCAAATCCACACTTATGTGTGACCTTGGGTAAATCATTCAATCCTGCTTGCCTCAATTTCCTCATCTATATAATGAGTTAGAGAAGGAAATCGTAAAAAACTTCAGTATCTTTGCCAAGAAAACCCCAAAGGAGTACATGAGAGTTAGTCAGGACTGAAACAACTGAACAACCACCAAAAAAACTAATACAGAAATGTCCATTATGAACTAAGGAAGCTCATTCCACTTTTAGGTAGCTCCAAGGATCGGGTATATTTTTCTTCATCAAATATAAATCTATATTAATCTTTGGCCCTGAAATATAAGACATTTGACTTATTTTGAGCCAAAAGTTCTTCTACCTTATTTCACCTTTGCTCCAGATCTTTGGGGCAGTAATCCCAAGAACCTTATTTTATACATTTAAAATCATTATTCTAAGAAAGGGCTTCTGAACCAATAAAGTTCAGACCTCCTACTCTAGTATCAAATACAAACTTCTCTATTGGGAATTTAAAATCTCTCCCAATCTGGCTGCAGCTTAGCTTTTTGGACTGATTTTGGTTTTGTTGTTTTTGTTTTCTAAATTAAATTTTTAATAGTATTTTATTTTTCCAAATATATGCAAAGGTAGTTTTCAATATTCACCTTTGCAAAACCTTGTGTTTCAAATTTTTCTCCCTCTCCTTACTCTTCCCCAAGACAACAACCAATATAAGTTTAACATGTGCAATTGTTCTAAACATATTTCTGGACTACTTTTGTAATTCTCTCTTCATTTATTAACTAAAGCCCCCTAGTTGTCTTGACCCCCTTCCCCACAATATTCCATCTCCTTCTCAGTTGCTTTTTGTCTCTAGAATGCCCTCTTTTCTCACCTTGGCCAACAGCTTTTAAAGGCTCAGGGGTTACTCCCAAGGCCTTTCTCAATCTCCTCAGCTGTTAATTCTCTTGGCCTCTTGAAATTAATTTTTGCATGAATTTTAAATTGCATGCATTTATCTGTGTATGTTTTGGAGAGTTTAAGCTCCTTGAGGGCAAGGAGTTTCATTTTTGTCTTTTTCTTCTATCCTGCATTTTTGTGATTTTTTTAAAACTTGTATAAAATGTGTACATTTATCTCTGTTAAATATCAGGTAATCATTGCTCTAAGCTGTTTGTCACAGTCCCAATACAAGGGGAACATCCCACAAAATTGCTACTTGGGCTCTCTTTTCTATCTAAAAACCCAGTAAGCCACTGACATAATGTCTTATCTGAAGTATGTTTCTGTAATGAAAATGATAGCAACTATATGTTGTCCTTTGTTGTTGGGGTTGGCTAGGTGGTACAATAGACAGATCTGGGTCAGAAAGACTCATCTTCCTGAATTTAAATCCATCCTCAGACATTTACTAGCTGTGTGAATCTGAGCAGTTCATTTAACTTTATTCCCCTCAGTTTCCTCCTATGTAAAGCGAGTTAGAGTCAGAAATGGCAAACCACTAGAGTATTTCTGCCAAAGAAATCCTAAATGGGGTCACAGAAGTCAGACACTGCTGAAATGACTGCACAACAACATAGAAAAGAGAAATTCAATGGCTAAATCCAAGAATAAAGCTGTGGATGAAGTTCAAGGTAGACCCAGGGGCTTATGCTAGGAAATTTTAGTCCAGGTTCAAGTATCACAGGACTAAGCATTTAATTCTATATTCTAAAAGACCAAGGGCTATCAGGTTTATCTGAAGAGTGTCTAGAATTTCTTTGCTATGGTACTTTGCTATAGGGATCTCATGACTAAAGTAGAAGATATTAGTTTTGTGTCTATTAAAGCAGGTCTTTCTGGTGGAAGGGAAAAATAGATGAGATCAGTACACTTCACTGGAGGTTGACCAATTTCTTAAAGACATAGAAATAGCGCTACAGAATCTACTAGTGTTAGGAAAGTGGATTATCTACTATCCCATGGATAAATCTAGCAGGAATAAGAAAACAGGTTAGTTCTATATTCTTGGTGGTGTATAGCTTATCTGCCCATGACAAAGCATTTGTCTCACTCTTCTTGGTCTCATTATAGTAGGAGACCAAGCAGCAAATCACTTAAATATTAAAAGAGATATGAACACCATATACCAAGATAAGATCAAAATGGGTCCATGATTTAGGCATAAAGAGGGAGATAATAAATAGATTAGAGGAACAGAGGATAATCTACCTCTCAGACTTGTGGAGGAGGAAGGAATTTATGACCAGAGGAGAACTAGAGATCATTATTGATCACAAAATAGAAGATTTTGATTACATCAAACTAAAAAGTTTCTGTACAAATAATACTAATGCAAACAAGATTAGAAGGGAAGTAACAAATTGGGAAAATATTTTTAAAAACAAAGGTTCTGACAAAGGTCTCATTTCCAAAATATATAGAGAACTGACCCTAATTTATAAGAAACCGAACCATTCTCCAATTGATAAATGGTCAAAGGATATGAACAGACAATTCTCAGAGGAAGAAATTGAAACTATATCCACTCACATGAAAGTGTTCCAAATCACTACTGATCAGAGAAATGCAAATTAAGACCACTCTGAGATACCACTACACACCTGTCAGATTGGCTAAGATGACAGGAACAAATAATGACAAATGTTGGAGGGGATGTGGGGAAACTGGGACACTAATACATTGCTGGTGGAGTTGTGAAAGAATCCAGCCATTCTGGAGAGCAATCTGGAATTATGCCCAAAAAGTTATCAAACTGTGCATACCCTTTGACCCAGCAGCGCTACTACTGGGATTATATCCCAAAGAAATACTAAAGAGCGGAAAGAGACATATATGTGCCAAAATGTTTGTGGCAGCTCTTTTTGTTGTAGCTAGAAACTGGAGGATGAATGGATGTCCATCAGTTGGAGAATGGTTGGGTAAATTGTGGTATATGAAGGTTATGGAATATTATTGCTCGGTAAGAAATGACCAGCAGGAGGAATATAGAGAGGCCTGGAGAGACTTAAATCAACTGATGCTGAGTGAAATGAGCAGAACCAGAAGATCACTGTACACTTCAACAACAATACTGTATGAGGATGTATTCTGATGGAAGTGGAAATCTTCAACATAAAGAAGATCCAACTCACTTCCAGTTGATCAATGATGGACAGAGGTAGCTGCACCCAGAGAAGAAACACTGGGAGGGGAATGAAAATTGTTAGCACTAATATCTGTCTGCCCAGGTTGCATGTACCTTCGGATTCTAATGTTTATTGTGCAACAAGAAAATGATATTCGCACACATGTATTGTACTTAGACTATATTGTAACACATGTAAAATGTATGGTATTGCCTGTCGTCGGGGGGAGGGAATAGAGGGAGGGGGGGTAAATTGGAAAAATGAATACAAGGGATAATATTATAAATATATATATATATATATATATAATAAAAAAAATAAAAAAAAAGAAACTCTCAAAAAAAAAAAAAAAAAAGAGATATGTGATATCATCAGTGTGGATTATCTCTCCAATACTACAAAATGCAATCTAGATCTTTTGCCCATATTTTCCCATAATTTCATCATGGAGGTAGAAGTAAGAATAGAGTAATGGTCCACAAAAATGTGCTGGAGTCCTTCCTCATATACAAAGCATAATAATGGAGCATTCATGCTATCAGTTATTTTTCCTTCCCTCTTATTAGATTGTGTTCTCTTTGCTTATATATTTGTTAAATAATATTCTTTATGCCATTTCTCAGTACTACCTCAAATACTCAGTTGCTTTTCCTCTCTGATAGGAGGAAACACTAAAACACTCCTCTGAAAGATTCCCTTCATAAAGGACTCAGAATTTCTAACCATATCTTCATTTCTCACAAACTGTTCTACTTAGTGTTAATTTTTCTGATAGCCCTTCCTTTTTCAGCTTCCTTTTGTGTATTCCCCCAATAAACTGAAATATTTTTGAAGGAAAGGATTCATTTTTTTAGTTGTATCCCCACTATCACAGTATTTGGTAATTTCTTTTCCTATGATCATTTGCTTGGCCAAATTCTTTAGACTGATAATAGATATCTGTTAGGAAGCTGTATGCAATCAATATAATGGCAACTACAAGCAGGATTTCCTGAAGGATATGTAAAGGATCCATGAATAAATTGAACTGTCTTCATGACTGGCCAACACTTTTGGCAAGCATAGCTCTCCATCTTAACTTTCATAACATTAATGATTAGAAACATTTGACAAGATTACTTCTTTTGACAGGACCTTCAATAAATGCTATGTAATTTTGACATTATATGTATATGTGTATATGTAAATATATGTACAAGTATCTATAGGTATACATGTATGCCACATATGGGAGATTTTATTTGAAGATATCCTTTAAAGCAGTGTTTTATTCTACACAATCACATCCTATTTTAATGAATCCAACAATAAAGTCAGTGATATTTTATATTCTTTACATCTATTAGTTAATTGTATAATAGTAATGATATAACCTACTGTGAATATTGCTTATAAAAAGCCTACCTTTTCAGTTCTGAGACTCTTATCAAGGAAGCCTCAATTAAAATGTAGATTATTCTTATATAAATGTGAAAATATGCATATGGATCAGTAATTATTGATTCATAGACCTTGAGTATGATTTATTCTTCAATAACATAAAAATTATAACACCATTAGCACATATTTTTTTCTTTAGCACAAATTCAATTTAGCTAAAACTATATATCTGACTTTTTAAAATCTTTTGTGCCCTATTGAATTCTTCTTCAAGTCCATGTGGTACTATGATGTTATAATGCAATGTAGGTCCTCTATCATCTTTGATGGCAAATAGAGTTTGAAATAAAACTTTTGCAGTACTTTTCCAACTTTGTTCTGCTTGTTGCCCTTCCTCTAATTTAGTTGTTAAGTGCCCTTAGAATGACTTTGTTTAGTTGGGTTTCTTGCCAAGTTTTCTTCAAATTTGTTTTCCCTTCACTGATTCTTATGAGGCAATACTACTCATAATTTTTCACCATCCTCTATAAGATTTTGCAAATGAGTTTATATTCTAAATCAGTGTTGCCCTCGGCTGCCATATCACTATGCTTGGCAAGTAAGTCAAGTGTTTGCTGACTAAGGGGATTTTGAGATGCTGTTGTTCTTCTTGTTATATTTCTCTTCTCCAATTATGCAGTAGATTTACATCAGTTAAACTTTTATATGAATTCTTATAGTGTCAACGTTCTTACCTCTATCCATCTTCCATTTTTCAAAATCAATAACTTGTTTAAATAGGTCAGATTGGAGTTGTTTTAATTGCATAACTTGTCTTTTTTTCTTTTGCTATTTTTATTTTTTTCTTAGCATTGTATTAATTTTGATTTCAGTTCTAAGAAATCTTGTTTTATTGTATGTGAATAACCGATGACTGTATGGACTAAATCATACTATATCAGTAATGCATCACTTCTCTGTGATCTTTTTTATTTTTGTGGTATTATTTGGTGCTTCTCATATTCAATGCCTCTAATTCTTTTCTCAAAGAAAATTTTTATGATATATAGGCAAGATCCTTTTGAGTAGTCTATAGATTAAACATGTTCTTCTCTGTTGGCATCTAAAGTTTTTTACAACTTGGCTCCTTTTTTCTTTTTTGTGTTCAAGGACTAAGACCTCTGATATGCAATTCTGCCTCACTTAAATCCATTTATGTTGTTGAGACTTTTGCCAGGCTACCTGGCATCTACCTTTGATGTCACCTGATTATCTCATCTGTGGGTCCAAGAAGCTGTAACATATGCAGAGATCATACCTTAGTAAACCTTTTCAGCACATGGGCTAAATTTGGTTTAGAATTATCAATAGACTTCAAACATGGTTGGCAAGTTGGGATGGAAGTAGGATATTGAATCCAAGCATGTGAAAACTTTATCTGGTGGGATTTATGAATGAAAACAATTTGTTCCAGAAGCCATGACGATGGTTGAAACAAGTACTGTGGAATATTTAGAGCTTGGTCAGATATTGAAGAATCCAAGGTCATCACTGAATCCTGGACCATAACCAGTCATCTTGACTTTTGTTTTGCCATTGGACTTCAGTGACTTTGGAAGAAAAGGTAAGGCTGATGCCTTTGTGCAACTCTGTCTCACTTAAATCTAATTCATGTTGTACATCAAAACATTACCCCATCATGTCCTTGGTCCTCTTAGAAAATAAAGAACAAAAAAAAAGTAATAAAAGAAATAAAAAATAAAATGAAGGACAAAATATATCTTATACTTTATTCTTATCCACATACTCTAAGATCCACTTTACTTGCAGTTCCTGGAACATGTTATCCATCACCATGCCACCCAAAGTATCTTTATTGGTTTCTTTGACTTCTTTAAAATATTAACTTCTACAAAAGTTCCTATAACTGCTAGTGCCTTCATTTCTCAAGTTACCTTCCTTCCAATCTGTTATATTTTGCATATACCTAGTTATTTATATATCCCCAAGCAAAATGTGAACTTAAGAAGCAGGAACCACTGAATTATTCCTATCTTTGTGTCCAGAGAAGAAAGAGAAAGAAAGTAAGGAAACAAGCATTTATTAAGTGCTATGTGCCAGCTATGTAGTAAATGCTTTACAAATGTTTCTCTCATTTAATCCCTACAACAATTCTGTGGAGTGGATGCTGTTATTGTCCCCATTTTACAAATAATGACATTAAGACAGAAGGTAATTGATTTACCCAAAGTCACATTTGTCTGAAACTGGATTTGGATTCAAATCTTCCTGATTGCCAGCCCATTACTTTATCTACTGTACCACCTAGCTGCCTCCAAGCATGGCATGATATTTGGCACATAGTAAGTGCTTAATTAATGCTTCTTGACTGATTGTGTAGTTTATAAATAAGTCTTTGACATTGCTTCTTCCTTAAGCCTGAAGCACATTTCAAAGGTACTGTTCTCTATTGTCCTCTTATCTTTGCATTGAAATGGCCAAGAACTAAAGCATGTATTTGCTGAATTTTATCAACTTTTTCATAGAACTTTTCAATTTTCTCAATACTTGTAACAGATATTGATTCATATGTTGCAATTATTTTCATGCTGCTCTTCTTTACAAATACTTATCATGAGCACTATAATAAAAGATGGCCAAAGGTCTCATGAAATAATGTTTTTGTCACCCTTTGATAAACAATAAAGCATGACCAACTCTCCTGTTAACCTCTCACAGAGGTACCCATGACTCATTCTTCCACTTACTGAGGCTTCCTTCTGGTTCCCTATACGATGAGAATTTCATCATTCAGTTATTCCAGTGGCATTTTTGCTTGGGTCCTGGACAAGAACATGATATTTAGAATACCAATAGATAAATAAATATGTTTACAGACAATTACTGTGTGATTGTGAGCACCCTCAGCTCTCACCAGATCCAGAAGGCAGCAGCTCAGAACTGAGGTCATTCTGTACTTTGTTTTGTGGCTCACCACAACTTAAGAATTCATGACCAAGTGGGATGTCTTATAAAGTCATCATTTTTATCTCACTTCTTATGCATAGATATACCCCAGAGCTCTTTTTACTTTTCTTCCTACTTTCCCTCTCTTGGTAATCAGCTCCCAAGCTTTCAACTATTAACTGTAGTCAATGACTCTGATCTATAGCTCCAGCTCCAATCTCTCTCCCAAACTTGGCTCTTACATCACCATTTGTCTACTAGACATTTTCAACTAGATGTCCCATAAGTATCTCTAACTTCAAAATATTTCCCCAAACTGCAGTAGATAGACTGCAAGACAGAAAGACTTGAGTCCAAGCCCTATCTTAAATCTTTACTACATATATTTTGTTCATTTCTCTTGTATCAGTTTCCTCATCCATAAAAATGAATAAAAAGAATACCCATCTTACAAAGTTATTTTAGGGATTAAATGAAATAATATATGTAAAAGACTTTGGAAAACTTAAAGTACTATATAAATTTTAATTTTATTATTTAGTTATTATTATTGGTGTAGCTAATAACATTTCTAATGAGAGAACTATCATTTTTCTAGTCATCTAGGTTTATGAACTCAGAGCCTTCTCAGCTCTTCTCATACATAATGCACAATTAACAAGCTTAATTATAAATTAAGTAGAGACTAAATAATGTAAATCAAAAATTTGATGGGTCAAAGAATATAAAAGTAATAGATAATTTCATTAAAAATGATGATGTTAATGAAATAATATAAAAATCTTGGCAATGAGACCAAATTAATCTTTTATAGATATATTTATAAAATATGTTTTAAATATATGTTGTATATATTTATTAAATATATTTATGCATGTATGTGTTAAATATATATGTATATATTTCAGGGTATCTAAGCAGCACAATGGATAGAGTGAGGTCTGGAGTATGATCTAAGCATAAATTCAGCCTCAGACACTTACTAGCTATGTGATCCGGGCAAGTAATTTAAAATCTATCTGTCTCAGTTTTCTAATTTGCAAAATAGTTCTCAAATGAAATATTTGAAAAGCACCTAAAAGAGCCAGGCACATAGTAGGTGTTAAGCAAGTAAATAAGCGTTTTATCCCTTCCCTTACCCCTTTTAGCCTTCCCTTAAACAATAAAAAGGAAAGGGATCAGTGAATTGGACATGCAACATAAAAAAAAAAAAATCTATAAAGCTGAGAAGTTTAAACACCAAAATAGAAATTCTGAAAATAGATTAGCTAAATTGAAAGAAATAAAATACCATTATTGAATTAATAAATTAAACTATGAGCTGGATATTTTTAGAGGAGAGGAAAAAAAACTATAAAATAGATATACAATTAGATAAATTGAAAAAAGAAAGAGGGAAAAAATTACCAATATTGAGAAAGTTAGAAATGGACAATTCACAAGTAAGGGAAAAAATACTGGAAACCATATTGCCCGGCTACATCAAAAAATAATAGTAACTAGTAGTCATCAAGCACCTACTATGTGCCAGGCTTTGCTGTGCTAAAGATTTTACAAAGATGATTTCATTATATCCTTAAAACAATCCTAGGAGATAGCTGTTATTATTATCCCCAGTTTACAAATGAGGAAACAAGTCAAGTGACTTCCTTAAAGTCACACAGAATGTAAATATATGATGCTGGATTTTTATCCATGCCTTTTAGTCTCCAGTTTCAGACTATATACAGCATCATTTATCTGCCATAATTGACAAGTAAATGACTATTTACTTCTCTCTCTCTCTCTCTCTCTCTCTCTCTCTCTCTCTCTCTCTCTCTCTCTCTCTCTCTCTCTCTCTTCTCTCTCTCTCTCTCTCTCTCTCTCTCTCTCTCTCTCTCTCTCTCTCTCTCTCTCACACACACACACACACACACACACACACACACACATTATTGGTCAGTTTTTTCAGTCATATCTGACTCTTTGTGATTGGGTTTCTTGGCAAAGATACTAGAATGATTTGCCATTTCCTTCTCCAACTCATTTTACAGACAAGGAAATGAGGAAAACAAGGTGAAATGACTTGCCCCAGATTTCCCAGATACTTAATTCCTGAGGCCAGATTTGAATTCAGGAATATGAGTCCTGACTTTATTCCTAGTTTCACTGTGCCTTCTAGCTGGCCCACACATACCTACATACACATATACAAACAATGCCCAGATTAACATAACAAAAAATAAAGAACTCAAATGACACCCTCTTGGAAAAATAAATTGAATAATCCATAAATGAATTTCCAAAGGGATGAAAAAATTCAAGACCAGATAGATTAATATGTAATTTCTATTAAACACTCAAAGAATACTTTATGCCAATAATATGAAAATTTTTCAGAAAAAAATAAGAAATAAAAGGATTCTATCAAATTCATTTGACCTTTTCCAGTAAGAACAGGGGTAAGATAAGGATATCTATTATCACCACTATACTGATATCATATCACTATATCAGATAGAGATGTTAGCTTTAACTTTTAGAAAAGAAAGAGAAATTGAAGAATTAAGCAGAGAAAAAGAAGGGAAAATAATATCATTAATTCTACATCCTATGAAAGGTTTAGGTTTTAAAGAAACCTAAAAAGTCACCTATCATTAAATAATTAATAACTGTAGCAAGGTTATAGGATATAAAATAAATTCACATAAATCATCAGCATTTTTGTATATAATATTATCAACAAAACTAAGCAGGAGATAGAAATATTTGGAAATCTTGTTCAGACACAAATGAACTGCTCTTTAAGGAAATAAAAACATATTTAAATAATTGGAGAAATATCAATTGCTCATGGGTAACCTAAACCAATATAAAAATAATTTTATTAAATTATTTCATACCAATTAATTTACCAAATTAATTCATATCAATGAAACTACCAAAGTTTATTTATTACACTAAGGAAAACATGAAATTCAATTAAAGAAACAAAAATTCAACAATTTCAAGAGAAACCATATTTTTTTTAAAAAAAAAGTAGAAACAAAGGATGTCTGGTAATATCAGAAAACACATTACAAAGCAGAAATCTTTAAAACAATTTGGTATTAATTTAAAAATACAGATGTTGACAATTGAAACAGATTATATACCCAATATCAGAAGCAAATGAAGACATTAGTCTAATGTTTGATAAACCCAAAGCTCCCAGTTTTTAAAGTAAGAACTCATTTTTAATGAAAATTATTTGGAAAGTTTGGCAGCAGTCTGGCAGAAATTATGTATATATCAACATTTACACATAAATCACGATACAGTCAAAATGCATAAATGAGTCAGGCATACAGGATGGTATCATAAACATATTAGAGGAGCAAAAAAAAAATTTCCTTTCAGATCTATGGATAGGAAACAGTTATAACCAAACAAGAAAGAGAGAAAACAACAACAAAAAAATCAAGTGAACAATACTGATTACATAAATTATTAAGGTTTTTGCACAACCACAGCATCTAAAATTGTAAAGGAAACACATAATAGGGGGAGAGGAATCTGTAATAATTTTGTCTTGTATGGCTCTCATTTACAAAATATATAAGGAATTAATTCAAATTTGTAATAATAAGTGTAGGAGCCATTCTCTGAGCCATAACTGATCAAAAGACATAAATAAGCAGCTTTCTAGGGAAGAAAACTAACATAATAACAGCTATATGGGGGAAAAGCTACAAATTACTAATTACTGAAATATAAATTAGATTAACTATGAAGTTCTACCTCATACCTGTCAGAATGGCCAAGCTGACTACCAACCACCCTCAAAAGCAGATTAAGTTTTTTAAAAATCAGTGATATTTCTCATAACTACTTTCTATACAAACTCACATTATTCTCTCAACATCTTCATGCCATGCCACTTGGAAGAATCATTTCACTTTCTTGTAATTTTCATGCCATGCTATTTCACCTGTGCCTTAAAAATACAGATGTTGCAGGTAGGATTACTTGCCATCTGGGGAGGGAGTGAGGGGAAGGGGAGGGAAATTTGGACCACAAGATTTTGCAAGGGTTAATGTTGAAAAATTATCCATGCATATGTTTTGAAAATAAAAAGCTTTGGGAGCATCTAGGTGGCACATGGATGGAGTGCTGGCCCTGAAGTCAGAAAGATCTGAGTTCAAATTTGGCCTCAGACACTTAATACCTCCTAGCTGTGTGACCGTGGGCAAGTCACTTAACCCCCAATTGCCTCAGCAAATAAAATAAATACCGTTAATAAAAAATAAAAATTAAAAAAATACAGATGTTGACCCTGTCAACTTGTCCCCTACCACTTTCAACCTTTAGCCCATAATCATTAAATTAACACTACCTCTCCTGGATCAAATGAAATAATTAACCACCCTTTAATTTTATTCACCACTGTTTTGTCTTCCCAGACCAAAATTTCTGCTCTAGTAACCAATATATATTATTTTTCCCTTATTAGAATACAAGTGTCTTGAGGGCAAGACCTATCTTACTATTTGTATTTGTTCCTAGCATTTCACACTGTAATCAGGTACTCAATAACTAACTGTCCCTTCCTTCATTTAATTGACTTAAATTAGAGATATTTTATAACTAATGTTGCCCAACCTTCCTATTTTGCCTAGCTTCGGCACAGCTGTACTGAAGAATGAAGAATATACTGAGGGGTACTGACAAGGCTGGTTAACTTAGCAGCTCCGTCATTATTTTGATCCCCTGAAATGAATGTCATTAACCAGTAGTGTGGCCTATGGAGTCTCTCAGCCTCTGGTGTAGGCTAGAAACCATTTAGCTTCCAAAAATATTCTTTATAAGGTAAACAACAGCTCAGATGAAACTATTTGATCTCAGGAAGGGCTGCTCAACAATGACAACTAAGTTTTTCTTCCTCTGCTTCATAGATAGAGAATAATAGCCAGGGGTATATGGAGACCAATCACATTATTTTCTAAAAAGCTACTTTATCTAGAACAAGCCCTGGGGGGGTATTGCTTAATCAATACCCAGGGATACAGACACACAGAGAGAAAGAGAGAAGGAGTTCATTCTGAACAGATTATAGCATCTGGCTTGCTGTGAGCGGTTGTGAGACTGGCTAAAGTCTTCGCATCTCATCAAGCAACCTGACAGATTGATTTTGATCTCATTAATTGTTGCTGGGCTAAAGGAGAAGGAGGTGGGAAGAGGGACAAAGCAGGAATGGAAAAATGAATGGTTCACTGGGTCTTATGTCCTTAAAGGAGCCCAACAGGCCCTGGGCCATCATGTCTGGGTCCCTAGCCTTGAGCGGTGATCAATATCAGAGGCTT
Source organism: Sminthopsis crassicaudata (assembly GCF_048593235.1). NCBI lineage: Eukaryota > Metazoa > Chordata > Mammalia > Dasyuromorphia > Dasyuridae > Sminthopsis > Sminthopsis crassicaudata. The sequence goes on from NC_133619.1 coordinate 494,184,886, forward strand.
TAGAGAAAGGCTAAGACATCAAAAGCAGAAGCTGAGTAATACTGCACAACAAAGAAAACTATAAACCTAATATCTACCTCAAAGTAGGGACATTAACATAGGGACTAACTGCTATCCATCAATTCTACGAATCCTCTGGTTGGGGATATATGACTAACAGACTATAGACGATGAAAGGATAGTAAACCAGACTGCGAATGGAATAGGAGTATGAGCTAAAATTCATTTGGGAAATTTAAAAGTACTTAAAATAGTTTTAGATCTCTTTTGTTTTTATATTATCTATATTTCCCATTTAATCTATTCCACAAAAATAACAAATAAATCTAATTGTGGAGTCTTTCAGTACAATGGTACTAAATATAATAAAACTGTATATTTCTGTTAAATTTCATCTTAATTATTTAGGCCCAAATTGTTTAATTCTTTGAATTTTAACTATCCAGTATATTACTTATTTCTCCTAGTTCTGTATCATCTGTAAATTTGATAATTTGATTTTAAAAAATCTTTTTGACCAAACACATTGTGAACCCTTAGACAATTTAGAGACTTTTTTTTTTTTTTTTTTTTTTTACAAATTGTTATGAAAACATTGACTACTCTTTCACTTAGTCAATCAACCTATTCCAAAGCCATTTAAAGTCTACTACTGGCTAAGCTAAGCTAGAAGCATCAAAAGCAGCTGGCAATACTCCTGATTGAAATGTTCATTGGTTAATATTTAACACTTTCAAGTTTGTCACCACCTCCCCAGACTACTTCCCTCCATAAGATTTGCAAATTTTTGTATAATGGCTAGAATGTAGGTGAGCCTTTTCTGTAACTTTTCCTTTATCTATGAGTCTAATAATCCTGCATAAAAAAATTAAAAGAATAAAAGAAAGAAAAAGAAAACAAGAATTATATTAGTTTGGTATAAGCTGTTTATAAGAATTGCTAGGGGGTTTTGTGATTACCACTTGCTTTTTCAGACATTCACAAACAATATCTTTAATATAAATAGAATTTTACTAGGAATCAGAGTCAAGATTAGTAGACCATAAAATGCATAACATATCTAAGGATTAATGTACCAAAGCACTCAAAATATTTGTATAGATTCAATTACAAAGTATTCCTTAAAGAAATAGAACATGGCATAGTTAGAAGAATACTCGGTGCCCAAGAATGGATCATATCAATATAATAAAAATAACAATACTACTCAATTTATAATTTTGATGCAATACCAACTAAATTATCAAAATATGGTTTGCAAAACTTGATAATAAGAAAATGTGTTTGAAAAAATAAAATTTCAAAAAAATCCATGAAAATCACAAAAAGAGGTCAAAAGAAAAGGATAATAGCACTTCTATACTTTTAATTGTATTATAAAATAGCAATCATCAAAACCATTTAGTATTTTTTTAAAGGTAGATCAGGAGAACAGACTAGGTAAGATGGAACAAAAAAAAAAAAATTATGCTTAATGAGCCAACATATGCCAAACCAGAAAGCATAAATTACTCAGGAAAGAACTCTCTATTTGATTAAAAAGAATTGCAGGAAAAACTAGAAATCAATTTGACAAAAACAATAGATCAAAGTATAATTTAATATTAAAGATTATACAATAAAAAAGAAGAGAATCAGATATTTAACTTTCATAATTGTGGAAAGGAAACACTCTGAAGTAAACAAGAAAAGGAAACAATGATAGAAGATAAAATAAATAATTTTTAATACATGGACCTGAAAATTTTCTGCTCAAACAAAAACAAAACACTTGGTTAAGAAAAGAATCTGTATAATGGGGGGGACAGATAGGAAAGGAGAGAGAACTGGAAGGAATCTTGGTATCAGATTTCTCTTATGGAAGATTTTATAAGAAAGATACAACAATAATTATGTATGTGTAAAAAACAATGTTTAATTTCCCAAATGTAATCCATGTATATTTGTACATAAATTGGTAACATATATATATATATATATATACATATATTTATAAATATATATATATACACATATGTATATATACGTATATATGTATACATTACAAAAGCCTTTTCCCAATAGATAAGTCATCAAAATCTATGAGAAACTAGTTCTCAAAAGAACTACAAACTATTAACAATTATAAGAAAAAAAGTTCCAAATTACTAAATAAATAAAAAACAAAACAACCTTGTTATTTTATTTCAGACTCTGCAAATTAGAGAAGATGACAAAAGATAAGAATATTTATTGTTGGAGGAACTATGGAAAGAGGTACATTAGTTTGTTATGACAAGAGCTGTGAATCATAACAACCTTTTTGGAAAGTAATTTGAAATTATGCAAATAAAATTATTAGTATGTTCAGGACCTTTGACACAGAGATTCTACTAGTCTTATGCCCTCAAAAAACTCATTGACAAGGAGAAAATCACAGATATTAGAATATTCAAATCAGCACTTTTTGTGATAGCAAAGCATTGGAAACAAAGTAGATGTCCAACTATTGGGGAATGACAAAACAAATAGTGATATATGAATGTCATAATATTATTGTGCAGCAAGAAATTATAATTATGATGATTACTAAGAGCATGAAGAGACCTACATGAGCCAATACAGTTCATGAATGTGAAGTACTCTTAGACCAAACAAAAAACAGCATCATATAAAATTGCTGCAAAAAATGTAAATAGCAAGAAACAATAAAACTCTTGAGTAAAGAAAGAGTAAATGTTGCAAAATTACCAAAAAATGCTTCACTTGAAGAAGAAATATACCCCCCCCAGCTTTTTAAAGAGATGGCAAGTCCAGCAATGTGATATATTACACATATTTTCAGATATTTTTTGACCCATTTATCAGTTTTGCTGCTTTTTTTTTCATCTTCTTTCTTGGTCTTCAAAAATGGATGGCTGTATCACAGGGGAAATGGAGACATATCATAGGAGATCATGGTGATATAAAATTAAATATCAATAAAAACTTATTTTCATATTTATTGTCCATAATCTGCATATTCTATTCTTTACACTTTTCTAAAAAATCAAGATATGTCTCTAATATATCTTCACATAAAATGTAAAATTTGAAATAATCATTCATATATCCTATCCATATCACAATTAGATATGTTCAGGTGATTATCTGAATTTCTTCTTTTCATAGAGATGTTTGAATTGTTTAGACAACAATCCATTCACAATAGCTTGGTTTTATAGTATATTCACAATTCCATTTATATAAAATGCAACAAATCATTTGTTGGAAGGCACAGCCAGTAGAAATTTTTAATTTTAAGAATGAAAAGTATTTTAATTGTCATTAGAACATGGCTAATCAATTTGGATTCTATGGAATCCTTCCTTCACTTAGGAGCTAGAATATCTAAAACCTCTCAACTACCCAATGAGTTCCTTTTTTTCCTTGATCGTACACTTTTTGAATGGTGATTAATTTACTCCACCTAGAATTGACCTATCTACCCAAATCTACCTTGACATTATCGCAGGGAGAAAAAGTAACTGGGCTTTGCTTCCAGGGATATTATTTATTCCCATTCTAAAGGGTTCCCCCAATAAATGGGCCTTTGGTGCCAGGGATAGTCCCACCCTGTCTCCTTCCTCAGGCTTTCTCCATCTTCCATCCCTCGTCGGGGAAGCAGTGATTTTGCACAGCTTTTAAAAAAGCATCTGTAGCAGCAACAAGCATAAAACGAAACCAGGTACGTTCTAAATCTTCTGTGAAGTAGACACTGTTTTTCCTTGTCGAGAGAAAAGTTGGAGATAAATAGCAGGAGAATCAGTAAATAACTCAGCCCATGACCTTGATGCTTATTGATTCCTGCAGCTGTTTATCTTTCTTCAGGCTACCCGGGGGAAAAAATCACCAAAAAACAATTATCACTTAATTATAAAATGGCTTGGCTTGGGCGAGCCTTCTGGTTGGCTGCTGAACATTCTGAGGGGGTTAAGTTAATCTCTATAAACCACCCAGCCTGACTGAAGCTGCTGCTTAAAATTCTCTACCATAAGCTTCATTATTTTCTGGTATGGATGAAAAAGAAACAGAGGAGGAAAACCACCCACCTTTTTCTTCCTGTTTTAAGACACTTAGAAATGTTTAGCCAATCGGATGACTTGAATGGCTGGACACTTTTAACCTATTAAATCTGAATATAGATGGGCACTCACCATGGATAACACAGAATAGAAAAAAAATATGCCAGTCAAACATGGGGCGGTAAGGGTCCACAAGAGGTTTAGTAAATAATAATAATAATAATAATAATAATAATAAATAAGTTAATCCTTTACCATTCGTTCATTTTTTTCTGCCTTATGCAAGATGGAGGAAATGCTTCTTACTAACCTCTGGTCCTCAATGCTCCCCTTAATAGCTCAGCAGCAAGCATTCTCTGTTGCTAAGGGTCCTCAAACACATTGTAAAGCAACAGGCTTCATCTTAGAAGTGGGAAAGGTCAGAGAGTTAACCAGCTGAGGGTCTGGAATCATGGCAGATGAAAGCCTACTCCTACTTTAGGTCTGCCTATTTGTTCATATCTGCTTGGCTCAGAGCTGACATTCTTCTTTATTACTTTGAACATTAAAGCGCTATATAAATGTCAGCTATTATTATCTTAACTGGAAACTGGATTTGTTCACCAGAGAATAGAGCCCCAAGCCTGAAAGATGAGAATTCTCTTCGTTGCTGTAGTATCTAACATGGTGCATAACTAGATAAATCGCTTAAGCATCTGGTGCCTGCCTTTTAATATCATTATAACACAATGGTGAAACAGCATGACATAGTAGATAGAGCTCACCTCACCTATGAGCTTGAACACATATAAGTAGGGAAGTCACTTAATCTTCCAATGATCTAGGCCAATGGAGTTAAACACATATAGAAACAGAAACAACTAAACCATCTATAATGTTCCCTGAAGGAGGGATATTGACTTAGAAAAACACATATTAACATTATCTATGTTTTATTGAATTTTTATTTATTTTACTAAATATTTCCTAAATCCCCTCTATACTTCTAGAGTGCTATAGTTTGCATATGGTTTCTGCCAAGGGTTTGACACCCTACTCTAGCCAGTTGTTTAATATTCAATCTAGAATTGAATTATCAGAATCAGACAACATCAACAGAGGACTAACATAGTACATAAAGGAACAGTCAAGATCGGACTTATAGGCAATAAGAGCAGTACCACCAAGGATAGCCAGGGTCACAGCTGAAAAGTCAGGCAGAATCAGGTCTAATTTCTTTTTTTTTTTAATACTATTTTATTTTTCCTAATACATGCAAAGATAGTTTTTAACATTCACCCTTGCAAAACTTTTTGTTTCAAATTTTTCTCCCTCCTTTACTTACTTTACCCCCTCCTCAAGACAGAAAGCAATCTGATATAGGTTAAATATGTGCAATTCTTTTAAACATTTCCATATTTGTCATGAACAAGAAAAATCAGATCCAAAAGGAATAAACCATTAGAAAGAAAAACAAACAAATAACAACAACAAAAGGTGAAAATAGTATGCTTTGATCCACATTCAGTCTCTATAATTCTCTCTCTGGGTAGAGGTGGTTCTTTCCATCTATTGAATTGCCTTGAATCACTGCCGTGCTAAAAACAGCTAAGTCCATCACAATTGATCATCACAGAATCTTGTTGTTACTGTGTACAGTGTTCTCCTGGTTCTGCTCACTTCACTCAGATTCAGTTCATCCAGGTCTTTCCAGGCTTTTCTGAAATAAACCTACTCAGTGTTTCTTATAGAAAAAATAATCTTCCATAACATTCATATGCCATAACTTATTCAGCCATTCCCCAACTAATGGACATCTACTTAATTTCCAGTTCCTTGCCACTACAAAAAAGGGCTGCTACAAACATTTTTGCACATTTTGGCTTAAGTCCAATTTTCAAGAAAAAAAAGAGAGAGAGAGGTAAAATAATATATGTGAGGATAAGATGTATGCTTTGCTTTTAAAATGAGAATTAGGATGGGGATGGAGGTGGGGAGAGAGAAGATGAAGAAGAGAATGTTTAATGTTCCTCTTCCTAAAAAGCCAGCTCTGATTATAAGGATGTTGAACACTTAGAACTAAGAATCCAAAGATTCATTATCCTTGTTCTGTGGCCCTTTGACTTTCTCTGACACCCCACTCTTTTCTCAACTGTCCACTATGAGCCCACTAGATGGGAACATTCTCTTAGTTGTAATGGAAACTTTATGCAACTTTTTAAAAAATTGAAAACCCTAGAGTGTCTGTCTCTGTGTCTGTCTGCCTCTGTGTCTGTCTCTGTCTCTCTCTGTCTTTCTCTCTTTGTCTCTCTGTCTCTGTCTCTGACTGTCTCTGTTTCTCTTTCTCTCTTTGTCTCTATCTGCTTCTGTCTCTGTCTCTCTCTTTCTCTGTCTGTCTGTCTCTGTGTTTCTATTTCTCTGAAGCAGAAAATAAAGGGGAATAAAAAGGGAAGAGAGGATGGAGAAGATCTATAAGCTATAGCTCCAGCTTCATTGTGCTTAAAATCTAGTTAAGGCAACTAGATTCCACAGGAAAAGTTAACTAGAAATATAAAAAATAACATCCAAATAAATAAGATGATTGTGAAATCATAAAGGGATTTAAAAGAAGGGAGATAAATATTAGGCTTATATAATCAGAAAAAGCTCTCAGAGAAGGGAAAACTTAAAGTAACTTCTGAAGGGTGGAAAAGTCTCATATCAACAGAGAATGAGGGAAAGCAATGTCATTCCAGAAAAAGGGGAACACTAAGTGAAGGCAAGCCATGAGCAGAATACCTACATAAGGGGAAATGAGTTAAATGGCCTGATTGGATCAGGTTTTTGTTGGAGAATAGTAGGATATAGCGCTGGAAACATAATTTATGAACACATTATGAGAGGGCCTAGAATATCATATTAAGAAACTTTATATTGGAGTATTTTTGAATAGGGAAATACTATTATTAAAGTGTTTGTCGGACACAATATTTAAAGAAACTATCACATAATGCATAACCTACTGCTAATAAGAATCTCTGTATTTAACTAGAGTTATCTCCAGACATAGACTAAGAGTATGTCTTTAGTATTAAATCGAAACCTATGGGCTTGTGAAGACTCTTTCAGAGTTTTCAGTTGAGCTCCTCCCTTAATAAGAGACATAGAGGTAAACAAAGAACAAATACAAAACATTGGGGCAATAGCTTTATTGAGTATTACTGTTAGAAGCAGAGAAGAGAGCCAGCCATGAAATCAAGAGAGAATTATCCCTTGCAGTTTTGAATCAAGCTGTGGAGAGAATTAGGTCCAGGGAATCCAGCTAGGTGACCTACCCAACAGAAACATTTCACCCAGAAGGTAGTACATGAGCAGACCAAAATAAGAGAAAGGTTATTGTGGTCCTGCAGTGTTGGAAGAATGAATTGCCTTAGCCACAAGTGTTCACCATTTACAGATTTCTCTGTTAATGTGGCTAGGCAGGTGCCCTCTTTTTACATAAAGCTGTATGCATTTATGGGTGAGCAAAGAGGGGGAATAAAGGAAAAAAGAAAGTTTGTATTTTTTTTTATTATACCACCTCGGTATATGCCTTTACTTTGAGCTATTCTTGTCTATTGGCCAGCTATTAAAGTAAGTGAGTTAGTGGGGGCTTGTGAACTAGTTCTAGAAATACAGATCCACAGAGAAATTTAAATCTGGGATAGTATTCACTGTCTTAGTGGACAAACCCCTGAATTTGAGTTGGATGTAGCCATGAAATGATCCTACATTTAAACCCCACTAACCAGCTCTTCCTTCATTTTTGTGAAAAATCATATTTATAAGAGAAGTTCCTTTTATTTGTTCCTTCAGTGTTAGAAGAATGAAAATAAATCAACAAATTATTAACTGCTTTACTTTTAATGAAGAGTGAGACAGGAAAGGGCCAAATAAAACAAGAGAATTCACTCATAATTACTACATTATTTCTGCTTCTTGAACTATTCTTTTTGTTATTTTTATTCTTTTCCTCTTTATGTCTAGATGATGTGGAGTATTTTCCAATGACAGTATCACATCTATATTTGTGTCTGTTGATCTTCAATTAACTGTTCTTCATGTCCCTACCACTCTTGTTCTTCACCTGTTCTTGACCATATATAACCTATATGTGTTATTATTTTTGCAAATGTGTTATTATTTTTGCAAAAAATTATTTGTCTCACCACACTTTTCCTGTATTGTACTTTGTGCAAGGTTTACTCTTCCAGATCCATATTTCATTTATCAGTATCATCTCATTGTTTCGGTGATATTCACCAGATCAGTTTGTTTCCTTGCACTAGAAATCACTAAACTACATTGCCTATTACCCATATTTTCATACATTTCTATATAAACATCTAAAGCTACAAGTTGCATTCCTGGCTTCTTTCTTTGATTTTGTCTCCTGCCAATTTCTTGGTATTTCTACTACTTATCCTCCATCTTACATTGTAACTAGTATATTGTACATGAATATGATTTGGAGGATGAAGACAAACTGTTTCCTCACTTCTCCCTTTTTTAATTTAAAGATTTTAAATTCAAATTGCAAGACTCTAAGCAAAATATATATACATACACACACACACACACACACACACACACATATATATATATATATATATATAAACCCTTATTGGACACACTCCATTCTTGATCAGAAAACTGTCCTTCTTATATTTTAAACTATGACACAGAATACCTAAATTAATTGTTAGAGATAAAAAAAGCTTCTGGTAATTGTGTTGGGAAAGCACAAAAGTGAATATTATTACTTTTTTAAGGTATGCAAGGTACTTTATATACATTATCTCATGTGATCTTTGCAAGATACAAATGAGAACTATCAAAATTATTCATTCTATTGTCCTCATTTTGTAGATGAAGAAATTAGTTCAGACAAGGACCTCAGAAAGTTTAAGTGACTCAAATATGGTAAAAAAAAATTATATGTGACAAAGATTAAATTTAAACTCATCTTTCTAATTATAGATGCAGTGTTATTTCTTCTACATTATATTTCTATTTAGATTACAGAAGAAATAAAAGAGACTTTAAAAAGATATATAAGAGCAATGAAAACAAGGCTGATATATTATTTAGGACCAGAACTAGAGTAAGGGATAGGTAGTTGTTGGATTTTTGGGTAGATTGGGAAGTACTATTTTGGTAGAGTACTATGGATATTGTTGGCAAAACACAATCTCTCTCTCTCTCTCTCTCTCTCTCTCTCTCTCTCTCTCTCTCTCTCTCTCTCTCTCTCTCCCACACACACACACACACACACACACACACACACACACACACATCCCTCCTTCCCTTCCCCTTTCTCTCTCCCCCTTTCCCTCCCCAAAGAGAGATGAATCAAAAAAAATCAATTATTCACCATTATTCCAGAAATCCAGGAAAGTGCATGTCATTTCCTCATTTATACAAAAGGTCCTAGGCATGGGCACCAGGAAAGCTAGAGCCAGCTTGGCTGGCGCTGAGCCAGGAATAACTAAGCCATCTTTTTTTTTTTCCTTTTTTCCCTTTAAGCTTCTGAAGAGCTTGTAGGGGGAATGTTCCTCCTTAGGGGGCAGAGGTCTATAGAGTCTGTGAAAAGCTTCTGCACAATCACTGGGCCATGCTCTCAGCTTGCAACAACTCCTGTATCCAGGCTGGGGGGCCGTCCTGACTCTTGTTGTAGAGCTGGTCCTAGCACCATGCTGAGAGAATGTCCCATGGTTTCCCATTGACTTCACCTCAATAGTCACAACTGGAAGATTTCCTCATTCCATCAAACTGATAAATGAGCCACTTTCTCCCTCCCTTCCCACCATCCCCAAAGCTTCTTTCTTTGGTTCCTTTTCTTCCTGTCCCCATCCCTAAAGAGAAGTAAATAGCTGATAGATGTTCACTTAAATACAACCTTTGCTCTCTGATAGGGCCAGGAGGCAGTATTCAGAATAAATTACAGATGTACATATTAAGCCATGGGTGGCTATGCTACAAGGGGAATACCAGGTATCCCTTTTACTACAATGGGAGCTGAGCATTGTTTTCTCTTATATTATTTGCCAGACATTCTCTGAGGACTCCATTTGGAGTCCAACTTCTTAAACTGTGGTCCATGAAGCCTCATAACTGAAAGTGGAAAGTCATGACATAATGATTTATTTATCAATAAATGTTTGCTTTATATACTTATATACCCAGGGTCACATAAAAACTTCTCAGGAAAAAAAAGGGTCATGAGAGAAAACATTTAAGAATCCCTGGTAGTTAACAAAAGAAGATTTCTTTCTACTTTTCTTCCCACTTCTCTGTCCTATACCAAAACATTCCAACATGCATTGTGGCAAGTCATCCTTTGTATAGTAGCTTCAGTTTTGAAAAGATGATAGTTCAGCTGAGACTTCTAATATTCAATACAAAATTGTCATAGCCATTGTATTCCCCATTATTATTCGACAGCATTACCTTGGATGAACTCCGTGCTTTTTGCCAAAGAATTATAAGCATATGCTGTCATAATTGATAAGTATACGCCATCTAAACTGAGAAATAAGTACTGTGAATATACAATACTGTACAAATCTATCTATATCTGTATCTATCTTTACCTATCCCTATATGTATACAGACATACAAGGAGTATGTGTGAGGGCTATGTATATATTATATATGTATTCTGTATTACTATATAGGTATATATACATATATTATACATATATAAAGATAATGTCCCCAAAATTTTAGAGCATCTTTAATTTTAATTGTTTGTATTAATAAATTATATCCTATTTAGTTTATATGTACACATAAGAGTGTCTATATACATATTCATCTTTAAAAAGTGAAAACTTAGTTTCCAAATGTGAAATTTGTTCCTCCATGGCAAAATACATACATACATATATATATATATATGCAGGAGGAGAAAATAGCTAATCACTGAAGTATCTTTGCCAAGAAAAGACAAATGGGTTCCAAGGAGTCAGACATGACTAAAAAACAACAACAACAAAGATTTTTACAGAGATTCAAGCTTATATGAATTTTATCATTATAAAATATTACTTTCCTCAGTTTTTCCTTTCTCTAACTACAAAAGTTTCTCATCTGGCACATAGGATAAGAACAAGGTGCCCCATGGATATCTCTTCTTTGACCTAGAGTAAGAACGGGAATCCCTCAATCTATGTTGCTTCCCTACCCACTACACTGGAAGGCTGAGCCATAATGGTGGAGTAAAGAATTGATCCAATCTTCTTCCCCCAAACCATTCCAAATTCCTTTAAATAATGACTCTAACAAATTTTAGAACATCAGGACATCCAAAAAGATGGAGTAGAATATTTTTCCAGCTGAAGGCAACTTGGAAAGTTAGCAGAAAATATGTAGGAGCCCAGCATATAGTGCCAGTGTAGTTTATGTCAGCTCAGCTCAGCCCCAGCCCCAGCTGCAGTCCAAACCCCATGAAGCAAGCAGGAATGGATCAAGGGACCTCTAAATCAGCAGCACTACAGATGACTTTCAGACATCTTAGCCCAGAGATACCAGAGAGGATTTAGAAGGTCAACAGAAAAGGTCTGTAGAACCAGTGTAGGAGCCCAGAACACAATCCCAGAATGGGCAACACCACTGTAGCCCAGCCCCAGTGCCAGCAAAGCAAGACTATGTTGCTTTAGCACACTAGATCTTATAGTTACAGAGGAGTGGAGACACTCAATATTTCCAGGCCAGAAAAAAGTTCTTGTAGTCAGATTCCTAGAAGGAAAACATCTGCATAAAAAAACCCTTAAATCTTGGGACAGTGTACCTTCTACCTGGAGCAGAGATCTACTTTAACAAAGAGTTAAAAGCCTAATAGGATAGGAAAGTGAGCAGACAATATATATATATATATTTTGACCATTGAAAGTTATTATGGTGACAAGGAAGATCAAAACACACATTCAGAAGATGATGACAAAGTCAAAACATTTACATCCAAAGCCTCCAAGAAAAATAAGAATTGGGCTCAGGCCATGGAAGAGCTAAAGAGGTATTTTGAAAATCAAATAAGATAAAGGAAAAATTAGGAAAAGAATTGATAGTGGTACAAAAGGAAGTACAAAAAGTTAATGAGGAAAAGAATGCCTTAAAAAGAAAAATTGGCCAAATGGGAAATGAAGTACAAAAGTTCATTGAGGAAAATGATTCCTCAGTGATGGAAGCTGGTGACTTTATGAGAAATCAAGATATAATAAAACAAAACCAAAAAATTAAAAATAGGAAAAATGTGAAATATCTCATAAGAAAAACAACTGAGGAGCAGCCAGATGATGCAGCGGATTGAGCACCAGCCCTGAAGTCAGGAGGACCTGAGTTCAAATCTGGTTTCAGACACTTAACACTTCCTAGCTGTGTGACCCTGGGCAAATCATTTGATCCCAATTGCTTCAGCAAGAAAAAAAGAAAGAAAGAAAGAAAAACAAATCTGGAAAATAGATTCAGGAGAAATCATTTTAAAATTATTGGTCTACCTGAAAATCATGATTAAAAAAAATGCCTGGACATCATCTTTCAAGAAATTGTCAAGAAAAACTGGATATTCTATCTTGATGTTCTAGAACCAGAAGGTAAAATAAAAACTGAAAGAATACACCAATTGCCTCCTGAAAGAGATCTCAAAAATGAAAGCTCCCAGAAATATTATAATCAAATTCTGGAACCTCAGGTCAAGGAGAAAATATTGCAAGCATCCAGAAAGAAACAATTGAAGTATAGTGAAGCTACAGTCAAGATAACACAAGATTAACAGCTTCTACATTAAAGGACCAGAGGGCTTGGAAAGTTATATTTCAGAGAGCAATGGTGGTAGAATTACAACTGAGAATCACCTACCCAGAAAAACTTAGTATAATCTTCCAGAAGAAAAGATAGAAATTCAGTGAAATAGAGGATTTTCAAGTATTTATAATGAAAAGACCACAGAATTGAATGGAAAATTTGATTTTTTAAATACATGACTAAGAAGAAGCCTAAGGAGGTAATCAGGAAAGTGATATCAAAAGGGATTTAAAATTTATCAGTTCACATTCCTACATGGGACGATGATATTTGTAACTCAGAACCTTCTCATTATTGTGGCAGCTAGAAGGAGTATATATAGACAGAGGGCACAAATGTGAGTTCAATATGAAGAGATAATAAAATTTTTAAAATGAAATTATGATGTGAAAGAGGAATATACTTGGAGAAAAGGAAAGAAATAAATAGTGTGATGTAAATTATCTGCCATAAAAAAGAGGAGAAAAAAAGCTTTTACAGTGGAGAGGAAGAGGAAGAGGAGAGGGGGAGTGAGTGAACCTTACTTTCATCAGAATTGGCTCAAAGAGGAAATAACATGTTCATTCAATATAAGCTTGCCCTGCAGAAAAGTTGGAGAGGAATGGGATATGGCAAGGGGAAGGTGATAAAAGAGATGGCATATTGGGGGAGAAAGTAATCATCAGCAAAACATTTTTTGAGAATGGACAGGATGAAAGGAGAAAGAGAGAATAAAATAAAGGGGGGGGGGAAATACAGTTGGCAATAATAATTATAAAAAGAATTTAAAACAACCTTTTCTGATAAGCCCCTATTTATCCAAAATAGAGGGAACTGAGATAAATTTATAAAAATTAAAAAAAGAATAAGAGCCCACTTCATAGACCTTTTTTCTCCTGATAATCATTATAATCCCTGGGAAGATAAAGCAGTACCAAAAAAAGCCAGCACATTTTAAAAAGTACAATGGTTTTGGAACACAAGAACCTGAATTCAAATCCCAATTCTACCACTAACTGTATTACCCTGAGCAGGTCACTTAGCATGATCTTTTGCAATCTTAAAACTATTGCTAATCCTTTCAATTTTACTTTTGCCTCTTTTCTCAAACATCTTACCTGATTTTCCTAAACTCCTTCTGCCTTGTCAAATGCCAAACACTGGCTCACTCTCACCATCTGAATCCTCAGTTATTCTTCAGGTTCTTTTAAACAGTTCTGTGAGATTTCTCACATCTGTGCTGACCAAATCCAGCATAAATTTGTGCTCAATAGTCTCATCTGGGTCTTATCCTTTCAAATTGATTGTTATCAACTATGGAATCATTGATCCAAAACTTCTCTTCTTTCCTCAGTCAAGTGATGAAAAAGCCTTGCTTTTAGAGAGTCCACATACAAATAAGGGAGACAAAATGTAGTTACCTAGGTATGCACAAGAGCCGTACATGATAAAGTAGAGGTAATCTCAGAGGAGAAGACATCAGAACTGTGAGGAGGGACTAGATAATGCCTCTAGGAGAAGATGAGATAGGAGCTGAATTTTGAAAAAGGCAGGAGGGAAAAGTGAAGGGGCAGAACATTTCCACGTAAAGGGAACAGGCTGCATAAAGGCATATAGGCAGGAGTATCGCGTGAGAGGAACAATAAGTCAGAACACCTGGATCATAAAGAATAGAAAGCAACTTATTTAAGAATTTTAATAAGTTATGAAGGAGCCAGACTATGAAGAGTTTAAATGCCAAACTGAAGTGTTTATATTTGATCTCTGAGGTAATAGGGAGATATTGAAATTTGTGTATTAGTGAGTTACAAGAATAGACATATTTTAGAAAACAGTTATTGAATGGATATTGGATTAAAATAGGAAAAGATTTGAGTCAAAAAGACTGAATACAATAGTTCAAGAAAAAAGTTATGAGGCCAACAAATGGAAATATAAAACTGATGCTGTGAATATAGAAATAAGACTTTGCTGGTCAAAGGATGTGAACAGACAATTTTCAGATGATGAAATTGAAACTATTTCCCCTCATATGAAAGAATGTTCTAAATCACTATTGATCAGAGAAATGCAAATTTAGACATCTCTGAGATATCATTACACACCTGTCAGATTGGCTAAGATGACAGGAACAAATAATGATGAATGTGGGAGGGGCTGTGGGAAAACTGGGACACTGATGCATTGTTGGTGGAGTTGTGAAAGAATCCAACCATTCTGGAGAGCAATTTGGAACTATGCCCAAAAAGTTATCAAAATGTGCATATCCTTTGACCCAGCAGTGCTACTACTGGGCTTATATCCCAAAGAAATACTAAAGAAGGGAAAGGGACCTGTATGTGCCAAAATGTTTGTGGCAGCCCTTTTTGTAGTGGCTAGAAGCTGGAAGATGAATGGATGTCCATCAATTGGAGAATGGTTGGATAAATTATGGTATATGAAGGTTATGGAATATTATTGTTCTGTAAGAAATGACCAACAGGAGGAATACAGAAAGGCTTGGAGAGACTTACATCAACTGATGCTGAGTGAAATGAGCAGAACCAGGAGATCATTAAACACAGCAACAACAATACTGTATGAGTATGTATTTTAATGAAAGTGGATATCTTCTACAAAGAGAAGATCTAATTCAGTTCCAATTGATCAATGATGGACAGAAGCAGCTACACCCAGAGAAGGAACACTGGGAAATGAGTATAAACTGTTTGCATTTTTGTTTTTCTTCCCAGGTTATTTTTACCTTCCGATCCAATTCTTCACAACAAGAAATTAGGTTCTGCATACATATATTGTATCTAGGATATATTAACATGTATAAGACTGCCTGTCATCTAGGGGAAGGGATGCAGGGAAGGAAGGAAAAAATCGGAACAGAAGTCAATGCAAGGGATAATGTTGTAAAAAATTACCCATGCATATGCACTGTCAAAAAAAAAGTTATAATTATAAAATAAAATAAAATAAAAATTTCCATAAAAAAGAAATAATATTTGACAATGGATTGAATATATGGGAGAATTTTTGAGTGAGGAGGTAAAGGATCAAACCTTGCAATCCTGGATAACTGTGAGCCTATGTCTCTTTACAGAAATAGGAGAGTTCAAAAGAACAGAGGGTTTAAAGGGAAAGATGATCAATTGTTTTAGATAGTTTTTATTTAAGATGCCTACAAGGCATTTAATTAAAATTTAAAAGGCAGTTGGTAATGCGTGATTGGAGCTCAGGAGAGAGACTAGGGAAGAATATACAAATCTAGAAATTATTTTAGAGAAATGATCATTGAACTCATGAGAACAGATGATATCATTAAATAAGAAAGGATGTAGTGAAAAGAGAAGAGCCCTTAGAACATACCTCTGTGGGAAAATAGTGGTTAATGGAAAAGAAATACTCATATAGGTAATAGGAGAACGAAGAAACCAAGAATGTTATAAAATCCTAGAAAATAAAGAGTATAAAGCAGAAAAGGATGATCAATAGTGTAAAAACTTAAAACAGGTCAAGAAGGATAAGGATAGAAAAAAGGCCATCAGATTTGGCAATTAAAATAGCATTGGAAATTTTAGAAAGAGAAATGTTAACTGGATGATGAGGTTAAAAGTCAGATTTTAGAGAGCTTATAAGTAAGTGGAATTGGCGATATTTAGTGATTATGGCTTTCTCAAGGAGTTTAGCTAAGAATAGGAGGAGAAATATAAGATGATATCTTGATGTTTAGTTCAAATAAAAGTTATTCAAGAATGAGGGAGACATATTTATAAGCAGTAAGAACCAATAGATAGAAAGATATTAAAGATAATGAAAGTGGAGAATTAGAGCATGTCAATATATTAAAGAATATGAGGATGAATGGGATCAGATGTGCAAGTGAAGGGGTTAGTCTTATCAATAATAAGGGACACTTCATCCAAGATAGGAATGAAGGAAGAGATATTATTGTCTGATTTATTGTCTTGATTAATGTGAGATGAAGTAAAATTTAAGAGAAAATGGTATCAACAAATGGCCTTTTTGGGCAAGAGTGGAGGAGGGCAGGAAGTGGAGGCCCTCAGCTTGTAGGGGTTTCTCAGATGTGGAGAGTCGGTTGATGAATTGATTAGGACTAGAATGAGGGCCTTATTGCAGTTAGAACTTAGTTAGGTAACATTAATTTCAAATGGACCCAATTATCATGATTTGCTAATTTTCTACAACATATGAATAAAAGTGAAAGCAGATGATAAAAGTGACCTAGGATTGGGTCTGGTGAAAGGACAAGGGGACAACAGATTTGGAAACAGAAGGAAGTGTAGAGTTGAAATGGTTTGCCAACAGGTCACTATCAGGAAGAGAGGAAAGTGTAGAAAATACAGGGAAGATAGTCTGGGAAAGAGCTAAGGAATGGAGAAATAAGTGAACACAGTAAGGATGAAAAATAAGATCTGGAGTCATAAGACTTAGGGAAAGATGGAATGATACTAGATTGTGACTAGTTAAAGGAGTTTCTGAATTCACATGTATAGAAGTAAAATATTTGTGGAATGATGGAAAAACCCCTTTATCTGAGATAAAGCTGAGTAGCTGAGGCAAAATGGAGGAATAGTGTCATAGGCATTGAATGAGAAACAGTGGTATTTAAGGAAGAATCAACATGTATTTTGAAGCCTCCTGGTAAAAGGCTAGCAGTTGTAATGGCAAGGAAAATTATTATTCTAGCACCAAGTTCTCTGAAGAAAAAACAAAAATATCCTGGAGGTTAATAAGATATTCACAACTATGGCAGGTAAAAGATGACATAACTGAGAAAACAGGTTCTCATCTTTGACATTGGACCTTGAATACAAGACACAGATGTTTTTATGAATCAAAATCAATTAATCAAATAAGACCAATTATTTAAAAGAAAACAATAAACAAGGATACAAAATTAGTCTTTTAATTAAAGGAAAGTTGGGATGGAGAAAGTAAATAGCTACAATTCTTTGAAATCAAAGAGATATGCCATTCCCAAGTGTCTGTGTCAATCAAAGGAACATGGAAACAACTGACTAGGATAGGACCTGTTTTTAGGAAACATGTGAGTTCTTTGAGATGTAGGATTTGAGAAAGATCTTTACGTCAGTCATTGAATCTAACTGGGTTTCTAGTCAGCATAGACCATAACCTAGGTCCTTAGTTAAATGTACAGGCGGTCCATTTTCCCAGCTGTCTGGGACTAGATTACAAGGAACAAGGATTACAAGTTTTCCTAAAAGAAAAAAAATTGGACTAGGCCCACAATTGAATAGAAAAGGAACTGAACTAGATCCATAATTGAGTCATAAGAAGTCAGAGTGGTTTATTCAATTCCCATGCCACAAGCTCTAGATTGGGTAATAAATTTCAATAATATTAACTTCAAAGGATTAAAGGTTGCTGAGAGATAGAGGCAGAGTCTTGGAATTGGTTATAGGGATCAAGGAATATCTCTTCTATGATTACCAGTGTGGGGGAAGGAATATGAGAGAAAATGTATCCAGTGAGAGTGATAGAAAAGTGTAAAAGATAGAAAGGGTAGGAATAGAAGAATTAATGTCATAAAGGATTGAATTCTCAGTCAGTGCCAGGAGATGGAATGAATAAGAAAAAAAAAAAGATTTAAGATAAAAGGAAATTTATTTGAAACGGATGTTCTGGAGGATACAGTAGAAAGAGGAAGCATATTTGGGATAGGACATTATAAGAATTGGATTGAGGTGGATGGGAGTAAGGATATGAGCAATTGGAAATGGAGAACGGGGCTTGGGCATCAGTAGCTTGGGATTCAGAATCACTGGGAGAAAAGGAGGTCCTCCTGCTAAGATATAAGTCCAGGTTGAATTTCAGTAGGTATTGAGGCAGACAGGTGATGAGGCTGTTCAAAGTCTTTCTTTGAGGTTCAACCACATGGTAATACTGCATCTATGAAGCAGAGAGGCTCTCATAGCATTAGGCAGAAACAGGTGGTAGTAAGACCAGAGAATTCTATAAACTCTTCAAGAGAAAAGATGGGATCATTAGAGGGGTCCCAGCTAGATGAGATAGGGAAAGTAATGATAAAGCTAGAAAGTGGGGAGGAGGAAAGGGGACTTGGGTTCAGATTGCTCTTTTAAACATCCTTCCATCTTCTCTTCAACCTTTCCCTATCCTTCATTGTTACCTACAAGCTCTCTACATATTAAAAACGTCCTATTTGACACTATTACCTCGAACGACCCTCATATCTCTCCTACATTTCACATATACTCCTAGATAGTTTTTATACTTTTATTTCTACTTCCTTTCTTCTCAATTCTTGACTCCTTTAAAGTTTTATCTTCCCACCTCATGACTGAAAACAAAAATATTCTCTCTAAAGTTACCAATCTGCCTCCTCTCCATTCACAATACAGCATCCTCTTTGAAGCCCTCATTATCTCTTACCAGAACCAGTATCACTGCCTCCTAATTGCCCTCTATACCTCAGATCTCTCTCTTCCCAATCCATCCTCTACATGGCTATGAAACCTAAGGCTGATCATGTCATTCTCCAGCCCAAAAGACTGCTCTCTTTCCCTATGTCTTAAAGGAAAAAATATACATTCCCCTCTGACATTTCATCTAACAATCTGATTTTAACATACCTTTACATACTTCTTAAACATTATTCCCTCGCAAGTAACTAGTATTCTAAGAATGATCTAGAGTGCTTGCTGTTCCTTATGCGAAACCTTGCATTCCCCTTACTTTCCCTTTATATAGGCTGTCTCTGATACCTGAAATGCATTCCCTTCTCGTCTCTATTTCTTACACTCCCCATTTTCCTTCATCAGGTCATATAGTAGCTTCAGCATGGGGCCTTTGCTAATTGCCTAATGGCTAATATGCCCCCCAAAAGTATATTTGTCTTGTGTACATTTAATATTTATATATGTATATATGTGTACATGTGTATATCATATGTATGTATACATATATGTGTAAATGTATTTTTCTTCTACTAGAATATAAGCTCCTCGTTGAGTCAAGGGTCATTTTTATTTTTTTGTTTGTTTTTTTCCATAGTGCCTGATATATCATCGGTACTGAATCAATGCTTGTTGGCTGATTGATTCTCTGTCTCACTTTAATCAACTGTAAAACAAAGTGGCTGGACTATAAGACATTTCAGGTCTTTTCTCTTTCTAACTTTATGATCCTCTCAGAATCTTCTCAGCTGAGGCACACAAAACAGAGGTTGGAGGAAAGGGGAGGAAAGTTGGGTATCTATTATAATTTTTCAGTACTGCCCCAGAATGCCCAGCAACCTCTGTTTTTTGATTGATGCTAGTTTTAAAATTGTTATTTACTCCAGTCAAGAACATGGGGTCAAAAGCTATTAAACTGACTCTTATTGTGTTATGGAGGTCTTAATTATAATGCATTAGTGTTGTTTTTGAATATTATCCAGGATATCTTTGTGGAGAATAAGCTTCACACTTTCCTCACAAGTCTTGTGTAAAGAAAGTAGATCATTGTCTCTGTTTTTTACTCCAATATGAAAATTTCTGATCTAATCAAATAAACAAACCTAATTAACAAACATAAAATAAATATGAAGCATATAAGGGTGGGCTCTATAGGAAATATAAAGAGAAGAAAGTCCAAAATGAATTTATAATTCAGTAGAAGAGACAAGATATCAATACAAAAGAATCAGTAATAATAATGGATTTAAATAATAGTTCAATACAAAATTTGAATAGATGTGACTATAAGACTATATATAATTAATCATGAAGGGAGAAATTCAGATAGTAACTGGAGTAGAAAGTTCTTTCTAGTATCTTTCTAAAAAGATAGAGGTCATTTCAATCAATGTTCAAATAAATATAGGAATTTTAGGATTTCAGGTGTCTCTTAAAATATGGGCAGGATTTGTATAGGCAAAGGTGGAACAAAGGTATTCTAGACAGATAAAATGGCACAAGCAAAAAAGATGGAAGACCCAGAAGGGCAAGTTGTATTTGAGAAGCCTATATGCCTAACCCAGGGGGTTCATGGAGAATAATCATGAGAAATAAAGGTAAAAAAGGTAATGTGAAAGCCAACTGTAGGAGCCCTGGAATCTGGTTTTTAGTTATCAATGTAGAGCCATTAAAGATTTCTGGGGAAAGGAGAAACATGAACAAAGCCCACATTTCAGGAAAATCAATCTGTCTTTGTGTAAAGTAGGAGAGAGAGAGAGAAGAGAGGTGGGGAGTAAGGAGAGGGAGGGTAAGAGATGTAGAGAGTGAGAAAGGGAGAAGGAAGAAGAGAGGGGGAGGGGGAGGCAGAGAGGAAGAGAGAGAGAAAGAGAGACAGAGACAGGAGAGAAAAACAGAGTGAGAGTGGGGAAAGGACGTGCTGTTTTCAGACTGTAAGCTCTATGAGAGTAGCATCAGTAGTAGTCTAATTAAATGAAACAGTTGCCATGGTACCAGAGGCACTTGGTAAATGTAACAGATACAATGGGTGTGAATAATGCTAGTTAATGAAAAACTGCACTATCTTTACAATATAGCCTATATCATCTTGTAAATTATAAGCTTTCAGCTACTCGTCTTTGATGAAAATTTCTAAAACTAGCTACACTCAACATTCTGCCTCATCACTCGTGGGGACATAACATTCAGGACTCAAGTATTGAAAAAAGATTTTCATTTGTGCTCACTCTCTCCCACAGTGCACTATCTTCAAAGGTCCCCAGATTTATTATTTCATCAGTAGATCGAATAGAGGAGTTTGTATGAGATCAAAAACACAAGTTCTATAGGAAGGCTTGCAGGTGATAGTATATAAATTGCCAGATGGAAAATGTCAAAGTTGGCTTCAGGTCAATGCGAAGATTGGGCAGCATGCAGAATAAATAACAAATGGCCATGGGTTTCTGGTTAGCCAATCCCTCATATGTTCCGCTAATGCACCACAAGAAAGTTGAATTATTGGAACCCCCTGAGATGATACTGAAATCCATTAACTCAAAATATATGATGTGTGTGTGTGTATAGTTCCAATGACAGACTATGCCTGCTTTCTGAAAACCAGCCAGTTAAACAGGATAACCACTAGATGATGATTTTTTTTGGCTATGGAAACCCATAAAAAAAGAAAAATTCAAAAACTTCTTTCAGCCTCTGTGGCTTTTTTTTTTTTGCAAGAATAACAGAATGGCAAAGGTGAGCAGACAATAGTAAGAATTACACAGGTTTTAGACTACTTATAAACATTAATTTAACACCTGGTGCTCTAAGAACAAAACAGGTATACAATGACTACGTGAATATACTGCTGGAGGAAATTAATGCTATAAATATTAACGTTATGAAAATGAGAAAACAAAAAAAAGTTGCAACTAAATGGAAAGACGGTTCAGAGGTCTTCTTCAGGGAGAAAATAGTAGTTAGCAAGGCACTGACCCATACTTAAAACCGTACACCAAGATAAGATCAAAATGGCTTCATGATCTAGGCATAAAGAATGAGATTATATATAAATTAGACATGGGATCATTTACCTCTCAGACCTGCGGAGGAGGAAGGAATTTATGACCAAAGAAGAAGTAGAGGTCATTACTGATGAGAAAATTTCGATTATATTAAGTTAAAAAAGCTTTTGTACAAATAAAACTAATGCAGACAGGATTAGAAAAGAAGCAATAAATTGGGAAAACATTTTTACAGCTAAAGGTTCTGATAAAGCCTCATCTCCAAAATATATAGAGAATTGAGTCTAATTTATAAGAAATAAGCCATTCTCCAACTGATCCATTTGTCAAAGGGTATGAACAGACAATTTTCAGATGAAAAAATTGAAACTATTTCTAGTCACATGAAAAGGTGTTCTAAATCACTATTGATCAGAGAAATGCAAATTAAGACAACTCTGAGATACCACTACATACCTGTCAGATTGGCTAAGATGACAGGAAAAGATAATGATGAATGTTGGAGGGGATGTTGGAAAACTGGGACACTAATACATTGTTGGTGGAGTTGTGAATGGATCCAACCATTCTGGAAAGCAATTTAGAACTATGCCCAAAAGGCTATAAAACTGTGAATGCCTTTGATCCAGCAGTGTTTCTACTGGACTTATATCCCAAAGAGATCTTAAAGAAGGGAAAGGGACCCATATGTGCAAGAATGTTTGTGGCAGCCCTTTTCGTAGTGGCTAGAAACTGGAAACTGAATGGATGCCCATCAATTGGAGAATGTGGTATATCAATGTTATGGAATATTATTTTTCTGTAAGAAATTACCAGCAGGATAAACATGGAGAGGCTTAGAGAGACTTACATGAATTGATACTAAGTGAAATGAGCAGAACCAATACTACATGATGATCAATTCTGATGCATGTGGCCCTCTTCAACAATGAGAGGATCTAAATCAGTTCCAACTGATCTGTAATGGACAGAACTAGGTACACCCAGAAAGGACCACAACATAACATTTCCATTCGGTTACTGTTTGCTTGCATTTTTGTTTTTTCTTCTCAGATTATTTTTACCTTCTTTCTAAATCTGATCTTTCTTGTGCAACAAGATAACTGTATAAATATGTATACATATATTGTATTTAACATATGTTTTAATATATTTAACATGTATGGGACTACCTGCCATGTAAGGGAGGGAGTGGAAGGAAGGAGGGGAAAAGTTGAAACAGAAGTTTTTGCAAAGATTAATGTTGAAAAATTACCCATGCATATGTTTTGTATATAAAAAGCTATAATAATAATAAAAAAAAAGAAAATAGTAATTAGCAGAGTTGGCTTTATCAGGTGGCATTTCCTGGAACATTTGGTCATATTATTTTTCTATGCTTATGATCAGTAATTACATCACCTACATGGAAGAAATATTGTGAGGATCAAATGAGAAAATATTTGTAAAATGTGTTTAATATAATGTTTAGCACAAAGTATGCATTTAATAAAGAATTGCTGGGATGTTCAAAGGGAGATAACACTTCTGGTGTGAAGGCTTTTCAAGATTGTTCATCTACCTTATGTACCTATGCCCCAACTCTCACTTAGGGTGAGAAATCCCAGCATGCACAGCAGTCTCAACCCAGTAAATTGTCTTGGAATATGGCCTAAACCAGATTGAAGGAACTCCATGTCCACAAACCTGTTAGCAAGTGAAAAGCTCGTGAAAAATTTCCCTCAATAGAATGGACAAATATGAACAATTTGTTCCAATGACTTTGAAGGGAGCTGAAATAAGAATTGTGGAGCACTTAGAGCTTGGTCAGATATCTAAGATGCCAAAGGTATCCATTGTATCCCCAGCCATCGCCAATCATCTTGACTTGTCCTGCCATTGGACTTTGAAGACTTTCGAAGAGAGAATGATGCTGATTACTTTGCACAATTTTGCCTTACTTAAAAATCCACTTCACTCAAAATGCAAGATATCATCTCATGATGTCCTGGTCCCCTTCAAAAGTTAAGATTGAACACTATCAATTCCCTTCCTCCTCCCTAAAAAGATCATTATTTAGATGGTTGCACTTCAGATGGCAATATCCATTTCAGGGGATAGAGAAATAAGAAAATTCTAAGACCTCAATAAGACCTTCCAAGTTAAGCCAACATATACTTTAGTACTTAGTTG
This sequence comes from Sminthopsis crassicaudata, assembly GCF_048593235.1. Taxonomy (NCBI): domain Eukaryota; kingdom Metazoa; phylum Chordata; class Mammalia; order Dasyuromorphia; family Dasyuridae; genus Sminthopsis; species Sminthopsis crassicaudata. Next base: position 494,209,327 of record NC_133619.1, read on the forward strand.
CTTCAAAGAAAAGGTATGTATTATGGAGAGTTGTGAAAAATGTGTTAGGAATTATGGCTCAAAAGTGAAATATGAATGAGGCAAGTACTTGTTAACTCCACATATCTATATATCATGAATACTTTCTTTAAGAAAAGAATCAGGGAACCCTGAACATGGCAAGTATCAAATTACTTGTTTTTTTTTTTTATGAAATTGAATATGGCAAGCAGTAAATGGCATTTTTAAAATGAAATTAATTTCATCTTAGACAGGAAAGTATTGGTTAGAATGTGAGAGCTATTTCTGAATCAGTTCTGTATATAGTAAGACCATCAACTAGTTAGAGCAAAGATCAAAATCAATATGAAATTAGATGAAAATAAAATAGGAAAAAGATATGGCATGCAATTAAAACAACTCCAACTGAGCCTACTAAAACAAGCTGCTGATGCTAAAAAAAAATAAGGAATGTTAGTAGACTATCACCATTTCCTAAGGAAGTATAACCAACATAAATAAATCACCACAATAAGGAGAGTGAAAGAGGCTAGAAACTGTCTTAGCCAGCAAACACTTAATCTCCTTGCCAAGTGGAGAATTAACAGCAGCCAAGGGCAACACTCAAATGAAGGTGAAATGAGAATAAAAATTCTTTGGTAAAAATCTTACAAGAGAAAATAGGAGATGAAGTAGAGATATTATCAGTGTAATCTCATAGAATAGCAAAAAGAAATGGAAGAAAAGATGAGTTTACAAAAAGCTTGGCAAGATACCCAATAAAGACAGACCTTCAAAAGAGCAAATTAAAGTCAAAACTACAATTGGCACAATAGTCATGTTAAGAGATCTAGAGAGTGTGATCTACACTGGAGTTATCAAGCATAAAACAGGCTATGCACTGCATTTGGGAAGCCTGCCACACTCCCCAGGGCCACCCAACATGGACTGAAATGCAACTGGGAAATGTGTACAAAAATAAATAAATAAATAAATAAATAGAAAGACAATACAACATAGATGATGCTAGAAAGTGGTTTTCTAAGTCCAAGCTTTTTAAACTATGGTGTGTAACCCCACGTAGGATCTCATAAATGAATGTGGAGGTTGTGAAATTGTGATGTACTATCAGTACATGTTTGATTTATATATGTATTTTATAGACTTACATACCTAGCATCATATGAAAATTTCTCAGGCAAAAAGAAGTACCAAGTGGAAAAAGTTTAAAAAGGCATTTTTTAAATCCACAGAGATCCTTACATCTTCATAGTTCAGTGCCCCCTGTTTCTATTTATATTTCATACCACATCATTAGACAATGTGCTCAAGATAATGAAATAATAGAAACATCAATGATTCCTGATAGTTTTGTGGATTTTTTTTTACCTCAATCAGTCAAAAATATTTATTAAATCCCTATCACTGTGGGATTCAAAGACAAAAATGATACATCCTCAAGGAATTTACATTCTAGTAGGGGAACAGCATGTATACACATAGTGTATGTGTATACATGGAGGCCGCTAGGTGACTCAATAGGTAGAATGCTGGACCTAGAATCAAAAAGACAAGAATTCAAATGTGGCCCCAGACATATTAGCTGATTAAATCATTTAATCTGTTTGCCTCAATCCATTGGAGAAGAAAATGCCAAACTACTCCAGTATGTTTGCTAAGAAAATATCTCCTCAAGAGATGATATTGGTCATAAAGAGTTGGACAGTAAAACACAACTGAACAACAATACACACACACACACATATATGTATATAGATATATATATGTGTATATATATATACATATATATGTACCCATGTGTGTGCACATATATACTTAGATCATATATGTTTATGGATAAGGACTGAACCTGAAAGTTCATTGAAAGAGGGAACTCCAAGAGAACGAAATCTCCAGTAGACATAGGTGAGCATCTACTTGGCAACTAAGTCTTGGAGAGATTCTTAGTGCACTGAGAGTTTAAAAGAATTTTCCAGAATCACACAGCTAGTATGGGCCAGAGGGCAAAATTGAACTAAGTCTTTCTGGCTCCCAAGCCATCTCCTTACAATGCAATTTTCAGAAATAGGGAAGAAATTCTGTTGGGAAGGGAGGTAGAGCAAAAATCAGTGCAAAAGCATGGAAAGAAAAAAAAAAGATTATCATGTGTGAGAGTCAGCCAGAAAGCCAGTTTATGAATTTATTAATAATATTAGCAATAATAATTATATAGTGCTTTAAGATTTGCAAAGTGCATTATGTAGAATATCTAATTTGATCCTCATGACAACCTTGTAAAATAGAGATTAATATTATTATTTCCCTTTTACAGATAGGTATCTGAGGCAGAGAGACATTAAGAACTTCTGTCAGGGTCCCCTAGCTAGTGGAGGCTAGGTAGCTGAGGCAGTCTTCCTCACTTTTCCTATTCTATCAGGTTTCCTACAAATATTTTTCTAACTTTTCCAAAAGCCTTTATACTTAAAATATCTTCTGAAGCTATAATATAGCTGTATGATCCTGAGCAAGTCAATTAACCTTGTTTTGCCTCAGTTCCCTCATCTGTAAAATAAAACAGAAAAGGAAATGGCAAACCACTCTAGTATCTTTGGAAAGAAAACTCCAAATGGGTTCAAGAAGAGTCAGCCAGGACTGAACAACAAGAAGGAAACCCCAGGGTCAGGCTCTGGCTTTCGCTATGAGCTTGTTTATATAGGTATAGTCAAAGATATTTTCCTACTTCCTCTAAGAAATGGACACAATACTCCTTCCCTTCAGTATTCTTCCCTTACTGTAGATTCTTTAAATCTAAGAACTATTTGACAACCTTATATTAGTGTGGGTCTTAAGTCTCACAAAAATGAGCTGTAAAACTTCTTTACAATTTCATCCCGGAGCCAAGTCACCATCTTAGCTTCCTCTCTTCATTGAGTTCTTCTTTCCTGGTATTATAGTCGCTCATCAAGTCCCAAATTCATATAGATGTGTTTCACTTGTGCCACGTCACCTCAGAATTAAGGTTATAACGGGCAGAAGAGGCTGCTTTGTACAGTCAGCATTCTCTCTGTCCAGGCACATCTTGGGCCCTTTATTAATGAGCTCCTTTTGTTTCTTTGGGATCTATAGAGTTGTTACCCACTCTATAAAAAAAGTGCAATATTCATTGTTATAATTTTTGAGTTTTTATAATTCCAGGCATTTGGATTGCCAGCTCTGCACTGGTTTTGGCTGCAGCTTAAGTGTGCTATGTATGGCCAAGAAGCCATCCTTCCAAGTCCAAGTCTGAGCCAGTCATATGATTTCTACCTGGATTCTGGCAGATTCACCTTAGAGTTTCTCTCTGCATCCCTGAAAACCCCCAGTGAAAACCGAGGCCAAGGGAGCTTGACTCTAGAGACAGAATCCTTCAATGTGCCTTTTCTAGCTTAACACCCGCCTATTGTTACTTCGTTGCTGACATTACTCGCAAGTTATTAACAGCCCAGCAGAATTCAGAACCTTCTGTTCCTAACACATTCCCAGCACCTTTCATAATGCAAAATTCTTATCAAAAGGCATTTGCAGCTGTGAAAAAGAGGTGGGTGGGCTGAATAAATGAATAAATAAATAAATGAATAAATAAATGAATGAATAAATAAATATCCATAGGGATAGTAGAATGCTCATCCTCAAAAAGCCCATTCTTGCTCTTAAAGTAACCCATAAGGGTTTCCCTTCTTATTTATGCTCAAGTAGATAAATTGTAACAATACAGAGGAGAGTATGCTGGCTACTTTCCTTTATTAATGTTTGGGTTGTTTTTTTTAATGGATCTCAACTGAGGATGGACAGAGGAGGGTGACAGCTTTTTGTTCTGGATGAGACCTAATTAAAGTCACTATTGTTCAATGAAATGAGGATCAGTAGAGGAAAGCTACAGTAGCGATAGGGATTGGGCAGTTCCTCTATCCACTCCCACATCCTTTCCCTCAGATCTGGCAGGATTCTTTAAATTGATAGGTGGAGAGAATGTGAATACACAGGTATGAATATTATCAGGTTCAGGAATACCAAGGGAAGAAAATATAAAGGATGGGGGCTAAATCATTATCAGACCTCCTGGGAAACTTCTTTCCAATAACAGCAAATTCTGGGGAATCTCCAAGATGTCCCATCAGAACTCTGTAATTGACAGTGCACCTGTTTTTCTATAATCTTTTTTTGGCAAGATACTGGCAAAAATGACAGATTCTGCTTCTAGTCCTGTTCCTACATAGACATTCCCGAGTGCTGCTACCATCTGAGAAACTGGAGAAAGTTCTTGTGGACAGGGCTTTGGATAATCTCACTCATTTCCATGCTCACTAATTAAACAAATGTTTAGTAATCACTTAGTATATACAAAGAACACTGAACTAGACTTTAAGAAAGATTCCAAGTTTAGAGAAGGCATAACCGTTGCCCTCAAAAGATCAAAGTTTAGTAAGGAAGATATGATACAAACACAGATAAGAAAAGCAGTTTTTCTCATTAAATTCATGTAGAGTCTAGTTTTAGGAAAGAAAGATTTAGCACTCTTATGGACCTTGGAATTCTTCTGCACTAATCCTCTCATTTTTATAGAGGAGAAACTGAGTCCTAGAGAAGTCTTGTGATTTGTCAAGTGCATAAGTAATAACAGATAGCAAAAACAAAATTCCTATCAAAATGGTTCCTATCCTCCCATTCCAAATCCACCATCCTTCTCACATACTTAGATTACTCTGATTACCAGTTATCAACTTGGCAACATATACCCAAACCAGTCTTTTATTGTTTGTGGGGGAAGGGGATAGAGAGAGGAGGCAACCAGGTTAAATGACTTGCCAAAGTCATTTGGGACCAAATTTGAACTCAGCTTCTCCTGCTTTCAGGACTGACTGATGTTCTATCCACTGCACCACTCAGATGCTTTTCCAGACCAGTCTTCTTAATATCAATGAAAAGCACTTAACTATAAGTAAAATGAAAATGCATCTATGTGTTTATAAATGCAAATCATATGTATATATATATATACATATATATATATATATATATATACATATATGTGTGTGTATATGTGTGCAATTTAAAGATATGGAGAAAAGATAAAATCTAATTTTGGATTGGAACATTAACCATGGATTTTTTTTTTGTTTCTGACCCTTCTGTTCATCCTCCTGAATATAATCTACTCTCATATCAGGGTTCTCCTCTCTGACTCCTTAAATCAGCTATATTCTAGTTGTCCTTGTTATACCTTCAAATTCTACCAAAATAAAGACTGCAACAAGTCTAAATATTTAAAATAGTTATAATTCATAGGTATAATGAACCCTTTGGGTTTAGGAGGTGTTAGAGGGAGGAAGAGAATTGGGATCTGAATATAAAAAACTTTTTTAAAGAATAAAATTAAAGAGTCACAAAGAGTGATACATCAGTAAATAAGAGTTTTTAAAAATCCTTCAGATGAACTCCTATCTTCTTATGCCCCACCCCATTTTTACAAGTACTATGATTTAATTGATATAGAGACATCCTGATAAGGAAATGACCCCTCCCAATATAGAATGGTATCTACTCCTTACATCACAGTTTTAAAGATTGTATAGTATGCTAAAAAATGACACAACCAGGGCCACGCAGTTGACATGTGTAAGAAACAGGACTTGAACCAGTATTCCACAGCTGTTATAAAGTCTGTTTTGTAAAAAAAAAAGTATTACTAAATTATGTTTAACATTTTTTTCTTATTAAATTTTGACTTAATTTTTTTCTCCCTCCATCCTCCACCCACTGAGAAGGCAAGCAATAGGATATCAATTATATATGTGAAATCATGCAAAACATATTTCCATATTAGCCAACATTTTTAAAAAAGCAAGAAACAAAGTGAGAAAATGATACTTCACTTTGCACTCAGAGTTCATTAGTTCTCTCTCTAGAGGTGAGTAGCATTTTTCCATCATGTACTCTTTAGAATTGCCTTGGATCATCGTATTGATTAAAGAATCCATCTTTCCCAGTTAGTTATCACAACATTGCTATTACTCTGCAGTATGAAGTCCCAGTTCTTCTCACTTTACTTTGCATCAGTTCATATAGGACTTGCCATAATTTTTTTCTGAAACCATCTCCTTCATAATTTCTTATAGCACAATAGTATTCCATCACAGTCATAAAGATTTGTTTAGTCACTCCCCAAATTATGGGCATCCCTTCAATTTCCAATCTTAGCCACCACAAAAAGAGCTGCTATAAATAATTTTGTACATGTAGGTAGTTTTCTTTTTTTCTTTTATCTCTTTGGGATGTAGACCTAGTAGTATACTGGGTTAAAGTGCATTAACAGTTTTATAGCCCTTTGGTTGTATTTCCAAATTGTTTTCCAGAATGGTTGGACCAGTTCACTATTCTACCAACAGCTTGTTAGTGTATATACTTTTTACTCATCCCCTCCAGCATTTGTCATTTCTGATAACTATGGGGTGATATCAAGAAAAGTCTATTTCTTTTTAAACCCAAATGAAGGATTTTCCATTTTGTCCCAATTAACTGTCACCTCTTATTTAATTCAGCTCATCATTCTGGCCTGTCAAAATCTATTTGGATCCATGTTTTATCATCCAGAATTTGTGATCCTTTCCTTTTTAATATCACCAGTAAATTTGATAAACATGTCACCTTTGCCTTCCCTTAAGTCACTAAAAATATTGAATAGAACAGGGCCTGAAATCTATGGTCCTCTATTATAGAGCTCTCTCTCTCTCTCTCTCTCTCTCTCTCTCTCTCTCTCTCTCTCTCTCTCTCTCTCTCTCTCTCTCTCTCTCCCCTTCTCTTTTTTTCTCTAATTGCCCAATATTTGAGTCTGGTCATTTAGACATTTCTGAATCCAAGATATTTTAAATACTCAAAAACTAGGGAGAGAAACAACATGGATATGGGTTGTGGAGTCTAGTATAGTTCACAATGCATTATCAAGAATTATTCAATTGGAAGTGAATAGAACCAAGAGAACATCATACATAGCAACAGCAGTATGTGATGATCAATTCTGATAGACATGGCTCTTTTCAACTGTGAAGTGATTCAGGCCAGTTCCAATGATCCTGTGATGAAGAGACTCATCTACACCCAGAGAGAGGATTGTGGAGACTAAGGGTAGATCACAACATAGTATGTTCACTTTTTTACTATTGTTTGCCTGCATTTTGTTTTCTTTTTCATTTTTTTCCTTTTTAATCTGATTTTTCTTGAGCAGTATTATAATTATGAAAATATATATATATAAAAGAATTGCACATATTTAGCATATATTGGAGTACTAGCCATCTAGGGAAGGGGGTGAGGGGAAGAAAGGGAAAAAAATTTTGGAATACAAGGTTTTGCAAGATGAATGTTGTAAACTATGTATGCATATGTTTTGAAAATTAAAAAGCTTTAATAAAAATAAAATAATTAAAAATTAATTTTTAAAAAAATGTTATTCAGTTAAAGCCCTTGATCTATATGTCCTTTAAGATGTCCACTCATGCCAGCTAGTGAAGTATATTGAGACAGTGAGCCAAAATATTTTCTATAGTTAGATACTGATCAGCTTCAACTCCAGGTCAGGCCAAGGATTTTTTTCTGAGGGAGAACCCCTCATGTCTTTGGAGTCTCAGATTCTACTGAGCTCAATCCTTTTTACTTTAGCTCTGTCCTCTGACTCCCCTCTCCTTAGTGAGAAGTCTGACTTCTCCTTCTAGCCCTCCTTCTGTCCTCTGGGAGTCATACAGGTGCCTCTTGTTTACCCAATAACTATTCATTTGCAGATACACGCAGAAGACATCATATAATTACAACCAGTTCCAAGCTTAGAAACAGGTTGTGTTCACAAACTATGCAAATTAGTCTATTGGAACTTAGAATGTGTTTTCTCATGGAAATGACGTTAAAAATGGGACTTAGATTCCCAGGTCAGCCCACAAAAGTCTTCTTACCTCCAAACAGCATTAAGCTATAATATGAATGTAATACCACAAATATTTATTGAACATCTTGAGCATACAGAGTATTGTTTTGGCCATAAGAAAGAGGGTAACAACTCTTGTTCTATTAGAGAACAAGTCTTGTAGGAAAATCTAGTAGGAGAGTACTGTCTAGTAGATTCAAAATAAACACAAAAAACTATAACACAATATTACATGACAAGAGCTTTAGAGAGATGGAAAAAGCATTATGTGAAAGCCCAAGGACACTAAGGGTTATTGTTGACCAGAAAGAACAGGGATGTTTTTTGTTAAGAAGTAATATTTGTGTTAAGCTAAGGGATGGAGAGAATGTTTATAGACAAAGTAGAGGAAAGTAAGTATAAGGAACAGTATGAACAAGGGCAGATAAGTGGGAGAGGATAATACATGGGAAGGGCAGAGAATAATCTAGTTTGGTTAGGACTCAGAGCTATATTTAGAGCCATAAATAGGAAAAGGCACCTGGTGCTATGTACTAGGGCTTGGCTTTTGTGGGACACTGAAAGCATTTGCAGTCTTCTGATGATATGGCCCCTAGATAATAAATATAAAAATGTTCTGAGATAGACTCCTTCTTAAACCTGTCCTGATGATAGTGTTTCAGAGTGTCTCCTCCCTCTCTCTGAAGGTGATGTTTCTTTCTCCCATCCCCTACTCAACCGGGATCCTATTTTTTTGTTGTTTGCTATAGGAACATGTGTGGTCCTTTTTTTGATTCAATGCAAAAAAAAATCCTAAAGAACAGGTCATATTATTGACTTTATATCATACAAATTGATATTATAGATAGATAGACAGATTGATAGACAGGCAGACAGACAGACTCAGGAACTTGTAACAGTAAGAAACTAACCACTAAGTTTTTTTAGGAAAAGTAGTCTGAAGCCTGACTATGGACAGCCTTAAATGTTAGGCTGAGGAGTTTGCATTTTGACCCAAAAACAATAACGAGGTCCTGGAGCCTTCTGAAAAGAAGGTTTGAATTATATATAGAAGGTTTTCTGTGGTACTAGAATTGACAGCTGATTGAATGTAGGAGATCGAAAGGAAAATCAAACATAATTCTGAAATTACAAATTTAGATAATTAGGCAGAGGGTGGTGCTATCAGGACAAAAATAAAGAAGAGGTAGAGTTTGGATAAAGGTAAGGTTTAAAGGGACAGTTAATTCTGTTTTAGACATTCAAATGGAAACCATACTGATCATGCTTCTTAATGCACATCCAGGAAAATAAGGTTGTGGTTGTTCGGAAAATATTTTTTCATCCCCAGGATTCCAGAAGGCTCACTGTCTACCACCTTCTTTAGCAAATTAGATGTTAATGAACAATTTCAGTTCTGGAGGAGTCAAAATGAATATTACTCATCTCTAGATATATATATATATATGTGTGTGTGTATATATATAATATATATGGCTATATGTATATATGTGTACATGTGTACATTCATGTATACTTTTATACATAGAAAATAGAGAAATTTGTTTTGCTCAATTATGTATGTTTGCAATAAGGGTTTCTCAATTTGGCAAGGGAGGAGAGACTGAGAATCTGAAAGTAAAATAAAATTTAATTTAAAAAGTAAATAATTAAACCAGGTGTTTATAAAATGGAACATCCACTTATACCAAGAATGTATATTCTTAATCAATTCAATGAATGATAAGACAAATTTTGTCTCCATTTTCCCTCTTGTTATAGACAACCATCTTTAGATGAAAACAGTAGAGTAAAAATTATTTTTTATTTTGTGATTATCCCCCTATCCATGTATATCCTGCCTCACTCATATACTACTATTCCTCTTCAGCACATTCTCTCTGTGTCTCTACCTGTCTCTCTGTGTTTTTATCTTTCTGTTTCTCTGTGTCTTTCTGTCTCTCTATTTCTCTGTCTTTCTGTCTCGCTCTCTGTCGGTCTCTCTGAATCTCTCTCTCTCTCTCTCTCTCTCTCTCTCTCTCTCTCAATCTCTCTCTCTCTCTCTCTCTCTCTCTCTCTCTCTCTCTCTCTCTCTCTCTCTCTCTCTCTCTCTCTCTTCAAGAGTCATATCTGGATAAAGTTTTCATAAATCCATTGCGATTAAGATGCAAATGGATTTAGCATAGAATCCTAGACCAAGGGACCTTACCACCTTGATTGTAACCCAGCTCTGTCAATAAATTGTTCAATCTCAAACACAATTTTGGGGGAGTCTGAGTTTCTTCATTTTTAACCCATAAAGGATTGAAATGTCTAAGATTTCTTCCAGATGTAAAGTCTGATCCTTCCCCCTGTTCTGACATATATTTAGCTGTGTAGCCCAACTTGAAAATTTAAAAAGTTTTATCAAAATATCAAAAGGATCCAATACACAGGAGAAAGTTGAGAGCCAGAGGTTAAGAAATTTGCCTGAGGTGAGAGAAATGAAAGGAACAGAGCTGGGATTCAAACCCAGTTCCTTTGACTACACATCCAGATCCCCTGATTCTTCAACTCTCCCAACTCAGTTATCTTCCTATTGCCTCCAGGACAAAACCTAAATTCTTCTAATTATCTTTTAAAATCCTACACAATTTGGCCCTAACCTATCTTTCTAGATTCATGGGACATTTTTTTTCCATCCAAACAAAATAACCCTCTCTGTATTGCTCATAGAACACATTCCAGCCTTTCAATGCCTTGAAAATACAACCCCCTGTTCCACCCTTTCCTTTTTCCCTTTTTCTTACCTCCGCCTCCAATTCTTTCTCTTATTCAAACATGCACTTAGGCACCGTCTTCTGCAAAAAGCCTTTCCTGTGTCCTCCCTGATAAGGCTCTCCCTTACTCAACTTCCTTACATGAAACTACTTTGTATTTATTCACTTGACATCTGTATCTTATGCATTTTATGTGTACTCTTAGTCTCCCCCTTCAGAATATAAACTCCTAAGGAGTAGTGATTGTTGCATATTTTTATATATTTGTGTTACCAACTTTTAACAATATCAGCCAACAAACATGTATTACTATAGGCCATTTACTATGCAAAAGGAAAAAATAGCTTTAAAAAATACCTCTCAAGGAACTCACAAACTAATAGGAAAAACAATTATGCAAACCAGTATATGCAATCATGATTTTTACAGGATCAATTGGAAATAATCCACAGAAGGATAGAACTGGATTTAAGGACTACAGATAGATTTACCTGGAATCTGAAGGATGTCAGAAAAGCCAAGAGTCAGAGACTAAGAGAGAGGGCATTCCAAGGCATGGGGGCAGCCAGTGGAAAGGAGATGTAGTATTTTGTCTGAGGAACAAGCAAGGAGCTCATTGTCACTGGAGAGAAGAGTGCTTTATGGGGGTGGGATGTTAGGTGTAAAAAAAAACTGAAAAGTTGGGAGAGGGATATAAGTTAGGAAAGGTTTTGAAACCCCAAAAGAGGATTTTGTATTTGATCCATGGAAATGATGTGTATGAATGTGTGCATGTGTATATGTGAGAGGGGACGGGGTCACATGATCAGATCTTTGCCTTTTAGGAAGACCACTTTGGCAACTGAATGGATTGGGAAAAAATTGACCTAGGAGACCAACCATCAGGATATTGCAGAAGATTTTGTGTTTGTTTATCCTTTCTTCTAGAAAAGGACGATGACATCAGGCAGGTGATTTACAAGTGAATTGGATTTCAGTGAGGAGAAACTGGGCAAAGTCACCTGCCTCACTTTCTCCTCCAGAGCCATCTGGGCTCACTGGCCAGATAAAGATCAAGACAACTGGAGATGGCCATAGATAACATGGAAGACCTTTTTAACCCAAGGTTTTCAACAGGTCTCAGTTTGAGGTCATAACCATTCAGTATTTAAGACTCGGTAGCAGCCATTGAGGCAAAGAATCTTCTCTTTCACCTTGCCCAAAAAAATCAGTCTAGGCTTGAGGTGATGGGCAAATGCAATAGGGTTGTGGCAACATCATAGGAGAGAATGTAATAAGAGTAAAATAGACAGAACTTGGGAAAGAACAGAGATAGTAAGGGAGAAATGATATCCTGGCCTCCATAGTAATAGGGAAGCTTGGAAAGAGAAAGGGTTGGCGCTTATTAGATGCTTAACAAATACTTACTGAAAAAACTAAATAAATAAATGCTGATTAATTTTTCCCTGACTGATTCATGACATCTCAAGTTAAATATAAAGATAAAAATAAAATAATGTTCATGGAAACATCTCGTCTTGTAACCAGAGAAATGTAAGGTGATGTGACAAGGCTTAATCTGTTCCCTTTCCTAGATAAATTTATATTTGAATCAGAACCACAAGAGTCTCCTTTTAGGCATAACCCAAAGGAATGGGCACTCTAAGGATGAGATTCCAAGCATCAGAAACTTGGTGAGAGGTTGAAAAGAAGGAAAGATTTTCCAACCCTGTGAGTCACAGCTGGAGGTGCCTGGTTCCATCCACTCTACAGGCCAGTCTATACCAGGGTTCTGGCATTTGATCTCTTCATTTCCTCTCCCATCTGTGCCCCCAAAAACAGGTAAGTCAGGGATGGGTTCAGTCCAAGTCTTGGAGCCCCTCCAAAGGATCCAGCCCTGCACATTGTTTTCCCAGCCTCCACTTTCCACTCTCTGCCCCTTCTCTTCTGCTCTATTTCAGGCAGAGCTCAGTAGTTGTTGTGATCTGGACATGCTCAGAGGAAAAGCATAATGACCCCATGCAGCCATCCCTGCCTCATTAGACAGCCTGGTGTCAAATGAGGAGGCTAACCACTCTCAGCCCCCAAAGTGCCTTCCTGTCACAATTTGACTGTCTGGTTGGCCAGGAGTTGGCTCACTCAGACTCTCAGCTGTTTGCTCTTCCTCTTTATTATGATTCTGGGTGAATTTTTATTTTCTACCAAAGCAAGGCATGAGGCATTGACAGTCCAGGATAGCCTTGAAATAAGCCCACCCTTTGCAACCTTCTCCTCCTTCCAAGCTGCCAGGGGAGCTTGAATTCTCTCCTGCAATATCACACTCACACCCAGCTGCTCTTTTTGCTCCCCATCCCTAGGACTTCTAATCTGAGAGATGGCTGTTGATATCATCACATAGAGCAACTCTGCACTCTGTGTTGAGATTCCCCTGATACCTTTCAGATAATTTTTTCATACACTTAAAAATAATTCTTGGTAACTGGATGTTTTTTTTCTTAATGAGCTATTTAGTAGATTAGAATTGAGCTCTCTTACCTTTCCCTGATTTCTACTTGTAAAAATGAGAGCAAAATGTGCCCATACATTCATGTGTGTGTATACATACAAATACATACACTCCTTTCCCTGCTAGAAGGGCAATTCTTCCATATCCTGAGCCAGAAATGTTTTCAGTAATGTTCTCTTGCCAACAAAATAAAAGAAAACATTTGGTAAAGAAGAAAGAAGGTAGCCATTTGCCATGTGTGATCACATCCTACACTAATTCAAAATAAAAAGAAAAATTACTAAACCTTAATTTTCAGAATCAATCCCAATGTGAAAGGAAATCCTTTGAGGAGATTTTCAGAAAGATGGATGCTCAATCTATCCCCAATTATGATCTTGATTTGGAGTTGCTTTCCCTCATTCAAGTGAATCCTGACAAAATTACTCTATCTTGCTCCTTCCTTTCATATTGATTGTTATGTTGCTTTCAATTTCAGCTTCCTAAGATCAGCCATGGCCTTAGACTACCCCTGCCAATAAATTGCAGCTAAGGATATGAGTGAGTTCCCCAAATGACCAGTAAGTTCAGAGTTTGAGTCTCAGAGGATTATAGGAAGGGACCTTAGAAGGCATCACGTCTTATTTTAGAGATAAGGAAACAGGAACACAGAGAGGTCAAATAATCATTGCAAGGTCACACAGCTAGCAAGTATCTGCAGCAGGATTTCATCTTCCAAACTCCAAACCCAGCACTCCATCCAATATACTTCATTGCATGCATTTTTAAAATATTAACTGAAATAGAAAAGAAGAACAGAGATTAAAAGGAGAAAACCAGGGGCAAGAGAGGTAGGGAGAAAAAAAATGAGAGTTCAATGATATATTGAGGAGTAGGATAAAGATTATATCTTAAATCAGAGGTCACTTTACCCATTTCCTACTCTTAAATTTCTGACTGTTGTCTCTCATGGTTTAATGATTTATTTTAATAAAAATATATTAACCAACTACTGTGTATACAGTATCATGTACTACATTGAGGATGATACAAATATTATATAAGAAAACTGTCCTCAAAGGACTTACCTTACAAAGAGCTAGTATAAAACATTAGTAACTTTAATAATAGCCAGTGATATATATGTGCTTTAGAGTAGGGTTTCTAAAATTTTTTCCACTCATGACCTGTTTTTACCCCCAAAAAATTTATGCTACTTCAGATATATAGGTACATGAAATAGGTATACAAATCTAACATTTAATAAGTTATAATTTGCAACCCCAACATTCCTATTTGAGGTTGTGACCCACAATTTAATAAGTTTTACTTTAAAAAGAAAGGATGGGAAAACTTTCTGACTTTTTCTCTGTGCAAAAAGCTCTAAGATTCAACACAATGAGATTTAGGTAGGGAAAAAAAAAGGAAGTCCCAAAAAGGTGGAGAAGGGTTTAACTCCTAGGACACATAATTTGTAAACCTGTCCTAATAGAATTTAGATTGGACCCTACAAGGCAAAATTGAATTTAATTCATGATTTATTACTTTAAATGAACCTTGACTTGTTTAATATTCATCGCTAGTAGCAGAGTAAAGTCAAAATCCTTTAATAAAAGTAGACCTCAGAATGGTTCAAATTCAGTCCTGGGTCAATCAGTCTTTTCTTATCTTTGCCAGATAAGAGGCCAAATCACTCTGTTTCTCAGGGATGAAGCTTACCCCCTGCAGCAGACCTTTCCCAGCCCTTTTATAAAATGGCATTCTGCAGTTCTCTTGAATATTAGAGATAGCCAGCAAAAGTGATCTCAGCCAGAGCTGGGAGAGGGCTTCTCAGTCTCCAGGCTTTGATACAGCCCAAAACCCAGTGGGGGGTTTATTTTCACTGGAAAAGTTATACAACGAAAGTCTAGAAGCCTGAGTTCCAGGTATAACTCTGCCAGTAACTGGATATAACCTTGGAACTCTGGGTGCAACCTCATTTTTAAAATGATGAGATTGAATTCTATGCTCTTTGAGTTCCCTCCCAAGCCAAACATTAAATTTTCTGATTTCTTTCACTCTCAGTATACTTGAGCACATAGACTCCTATTCCTCAATATCCTAACAGACTTTTCCTTTGTGTGGAAGCAAAGGCTTCATGTTACATCCCTGTGTGTCTTGAGACGCCCATTAGACTGTGAGGTCCCTAAGGACAGGGATCTGATCCTTTCTTTCTTCATTAAAATTACCTGCAAGACCCAGTTCACTGGCATCTACACAGTGAATGTCACATATGATTGATGGGCTCAGAAGGAATATGCCTGAATTAGTGGCTATTTTTATTTTGTCTTTCCTGTCTCTCCTTTGCTTTCTCACCAAGCCAATGGTCCTTCAGACAGACCGGGCAGAGCAAAATGGATGAGACATGTGTGCTCTGGCCACAGGGTGGCAGAAGTCATTGGCAGAATGGCACATCTTCTAGGGTTGGAGTCCACCCTATCCCTTCATAATATTTGCTGTTTGATATTGCATCCTCTGACACACCTGAACTTCTAAACACAACTTGGGAAAGGAGAACAGGAACCACACTGTGTTTTGGCAGAAGGATAGTGTTCAAAGGTAGGAGGGAGTTAAGGAGAAGGATTCTGTGCTCATGAAAGATTTAAAAGCTGCTAATTCCCTTATACTAGGAGCAGCTTCACTCCTCTGTCGACTGGCCCAGATGCCCCGGCTGCTATATTAACGCTGCTACAAATTGAAAAGGTTCTTTTACTCCTAGAAATCTGGTAGAAATGGCACCTGTTTATCCCCATTCCAACCCCAGCAAAATACAGCTTTCATCACTTGATAGTGTACATGGACAGCCCATGCAGAGACACAAAAATCAATGGGCATCGATCCCTAAGCCAGGAATTCATAAACTCCTTTAAGGTCACAGATTGATTTTTGACTTTCTGTAAGAGAAAAGAGTGACTCCAGACCTCTCCCTTCACTTCTCCCTCTTCTCTCATCTGCACGGACATACCTACCTATAAACAGCCTCTCTCTCCCATTCTCTTTCCTCTTCACAGCATCATCAGGAATGATGTGCCCAGAGCTGCAAACAAATACTTCTACAAAGCTGATGCATTAAATCTTATTATTTATTTAAGTCTTCAATTTTTGAGGGGATTGGGGATAGGGAAAAGCTAGTTTAAAAAATAGTTTTAAGATCAAAAATTCTTAGCAATCCTTGTTGGGGATGGCTGGGGGAAGTGGTAGTGTAGATTTTGTCACCGCCTTTCTAGTCTTTAATTTCTTCATCTATGTATGAGAGTTGGACTAAATGATTTCTGACATCCCTTCTAGTTCTAAATCTATGATTTCTTTGAAACCACAGAGCTGTAACTAGACTAGAGTGACTGGGACCTTGCCCCAAAGTACCAGACATATGGGGTCAATTCTCTCCAAGGCCATCTTCTCATGTCTCCCAGTCCTTTGATAGGACTAGGCCATATCCCACTTCCTCTATCTATCACAAGATTGACTCCAAAATTTAGCCCACTAACAAAGCTACCACACCTTTCCATTCTTTCCAATAGTCCAGGTGGCCCACCCACTGTAGCACAGGCACATTCTCACCCTATCCTCAGTCACGATGGTTGTTGCTGTACTTGCTCCTTTTCATAACCTATGGGTAATTCAGACTATAAAGATTATGGAAATAGATACTCTGAGGAACAAAAACACTATGGTGACTCTCATGAAAACCATTTGTGGACAGCTAGTGTTACAAAAATAAAATCCCAAGTCTTTCCAGTATAATTGAGCTCCTCCTAAGACAGACTTCATTCTTCTTTCCAGAAAGTGGTCATCCCATCAAAAGCCTTACAAGTCCCTTTGTGGTCACAGAGTTCTCAACATGTGATAGTGTACTAGAAAGAGTCTATTTCCCTACTGGACCTTGTGACTCTAGAGTATGAAGTTTCTCTGTATCCTGCCCCTCAATAACTAGCACCTAGAAGTTACTTGTAAATAAAGTTTCTGGTTACAATTGTGTCACTTGATAGACTAATGCACTCATTAAAGTCAAATTTACCAGTATAACCAGGCTTTAGCATATCCAGTGATAAGCTAAAGAAAACTCATACCTTAATGAAGCAGTGTTTCACTAGGACAGCTCTGTTAGAAAAATTTTCCTCAATTATATCAAAACCTGTCTACAAAAATTCTGCCTATTGGTTCTAGTTCTTTCCTAGATACATAGAGTATAAACACATATTCCTTTTATATTTTAATATATTTATCTTGTTCTTCTTAATTCTTCTTTTGGCTAAGTATCTCCATTTTCTTCAATGATTATTTATCAAATGACTTGGATTATATTCTCTTTGCAATTTGGTCAGCTTCCTACTGACATGTTTCTGTCTCTTAATTATCCCTCTATAATATGACGCTCAGAATTTGACTTGTTAGGGAAAAATAAATCATGACTAAATGAGAGTACAAGAAATATAAACCCCTGTGTGTCACACACTTCATTTTTCTTGAAAAGTCCAGGGTTTCTTAAACTTTTTTCACTCATAACCCCTTTTCACCCAAGAAATCTTTACATGACTCTAGGTATATGGGTATATAAAATAAGTATATAAAACAAACATTTACTGATAATAAATCATAATTTGTGAGCCCCACATTCAGTTATGAGACACCATAGGGTCATGAATCACAGTTTAAAGAAGCTAGAAGTTCTAAACCAACATCCGTTTGTTGTGTATATAGGGAACAAGGTTAGTTATAACACAGTCTTGAAAAAATACTGTTTGCCATCCATTAAAAATTCTAAGCCATTTTTACATGACCTATTTTCTAATCACATTTCTCCAAATCTATATTTTTGCAGTTTATTTTTAACTAAAAAGTAAAATTTTACATTTTTCCATCTTAAATTTAAGACAGGATCAAGAACAGATCCCTTCAGTATACAAATAGAGTCTGTCCTTCAAGTTGGCATCAGTGCCAACTAATCCCAGGAACTGCCTCTAGAAAGTGGGATTTGAACTGAGTTGTGAAGGAAGTCAGGGATTCCATGAATGAATGAGTGAGTGAAACATTTAAAAATCTTACTTTACTATGAAATTAAAAGATACTTTCTCCTTGAAACAAAAGCTATGGCAAATAAGCAAAATTTGCTTATAAAGGTCTGTATAATAAAGCTATGGCTTTTTCAGTAGCATTTTGAGTCAGACTGTGAGGAAAGATGAGCACCAGGGAATCAACACTTTTGGATTGTGGTGCTGGAGAAGACTTTTGAGAATCACTTGGATAGCAAGGAGATAAAATCAGTCAATTATTAAAGAAACTAGCCCAAATGATAAATGGCTAAAGGATATGAACAGGCAGTTTTCAGGTGAAAAAAAAATCAAAGTTATCTACGATCATATGAGAAAAAAAGTGTTCTAAATCACTATTGATTAGAAAAATATAAATTAAAACTTTGAGCTCCACTTTGTAACTATCAGACTGGTCTCTATGACTGTCAACTGGATCCAATCAGTTCTAATCTATGGATTATCAGAGAGAAATAGAGCAGGCTAGAGACAGAATAATCAGGAATCAAATATATTTAATTTCAAACAGCTTGCAAGGAAGGAGGGAATATAGACATATGTTCTGAGACCTTGGCCAGTTATACTAATGTCTATGCAGTAAGCTGTAGCCTGGACATTGAACAACAATGAGACAAGTTTTATTCATAGCAGGGCTTCATGACTGGAACATGGGTACTTGTCCAAGTTTGTCTGCTGCTTGTCCGAGCTCAGAGAACACCTGGTGCTGGTCAAAGCAATACCACAATTGTTTGATTTTGCCAGAGGGTGAGATGATCCAGAGGGTGAATACAAAGGATTGTTGTTATGCCAAGCTCAGAGTACAGCTTGCTTGCTGGCCTTTAGTTCTGGAAAACATGATATCTCCTCACGTATTAACATGACAAAAAGGAAAATGATGAATGTGAGATGAGATGTTGGACAATAATACAATGTTAGTGGAGTTGTGAACTAATCTAACTATTCTGAAGAGCAATTTGGAACTATGCCCAAAATGCAATCAAGTTGTACATAACCGTTGATCCATCAAGACAATTACTAGATCTGTCTCTCAAAGAGGGAAAAAGGAGTTTGAGAGGGTGAAAGAAGAACCTATTTGTACAAAAATATTTATAGCAGTTCTCTTTGTGGTGGCAAAGAACTGAAAATTGTTGGGTTGCCCTAACTGGGGAACAGATGAACAAGCTATAGTATATTATTGCAATGGAATAGCAGTGGACTATATTAAGTACACAAGAGAGAATAGCCAATGATCATAGTAATCTAACATTTAATAAACCCAAAAATTCTAGCCTTTGGGATAAGAATTCACCAATGGCTAAAGAAGTTGTGGTACATGATTGTAACAGAATAGTACTGTGCAAAAATAATGAATAAGGAGGTTTCAGAGAAATCTGGAGAGATTTGTATGAACTGTTGCAAAATGAAATGAGCAAAACCAGAAAAACATCATACACAATATTAGTTACACTGTGTGATGATCAACTATGCTTGACTCAGTTCTTCTTAGTAGCACAATGATCCAAGACAAGTACAAAGGACTCAAGAAGGAGAATGCTAATCACATCCAAAGAACTGATAGACTCTGAATTCAGATGAAAGTATACTTTTTTATCCACTTTATTCTTTTTTCATCTTCTTTTGAACTGTTTCTTCTTTCACAACTATGACTAATATGGAAATGTGCTTCATATGATAGAACATATATAACATATAAAATTACCTGCCATTTTCAGATAAGGTATAGGGAGATAGAAAAGGAAAAATAATTGAAACTCAAAATCTTGTAAAAACAAATGGCAAAAATTATCTTAACATATATAAAGTCTGGACTAGCTTCCTGGAAGCCTCAGGATAAGCCAGAGTCAGGATAAGCAAAAGTCCTTGATATTAAGGGGAAGGAGTGAAGGAGATGGACAAAACTGCTAGGAGTTTTTCCAAGGATGCTTCCTTGATTCTAGAGTCCAGAATCTCCACACTTTTCTCCTCTTCGTCCTATAGACAAATGAATCCCCTTCTCTCACCTGTCTCACTCCACCCCCTAATCCTTTCTACAATTATCTGTATACACCAAACATAGAGGCAACATGGACTAGTGAGAAGGGCCATTTTTCCAAATATATGCTAATAGAATCATTGTCCAACAGGTAATTAGCCTTAAGTGCTCTGGTTGTCTGATTCAAGTGCACCTATTCAGAGTTTCAGTCCTTAACAGACATGGAATTGGAAAAGAATAAAATACTATTTTTAATAATAATGCTACCCTTTTATTTTCAAAATATATGCAAAATTTTCAACATTATACCTTGCTAAACCTTGTGTTCTAAAGTTTTCTCCCTCCCTTCCCCTATACCCATTGCTAAGCAGCAAGTAATCCAAAATATAGTAAACATGTACAATTATTTATGCATATTTCCACATTTATCATACTGCACAAGAAAAATAAGACCAAAAAGGAAAAAATGAGAAAGAAAACAAAACAACAACAACAACAACAACAACAAAGGGGGAAAAAACTATGTTGTGATATACATTTGGTCTCAACAATCTTCCTTCTGGGTGTAGATGGCCTCTCTCTCTATCACAAGTTTACTGGAATTAGTCTGAATTACCTCAATGCTGAAAAGAGCCACATTCAAGAAAACTGATCATCAAATAAGTTTGTTGTTTCTATGTTTAGAAACATAGGTTCTACTCATTTCACTTACCATCAGTTCATATAAGTCCAGATCTTTCTGAAAACATTCTACTCACCATTTCTTATAAAACAATAATATTCCACAACATTCATATACCATAACTTATTCAGCCATTCTCCAACTGATGGGCATCCATTCAGTTTCCAGTTTCTTGATATTTTAAAAAGGGTTGCTACAAACATTTTTTTCACAAGTAGGTCCTTTTCCCCTTTTTATGATCTCTTGGGGATATAAGCCCAGTAGAGACATTACTGGATCAAAAGGTATACAAAGTTTTATAGCTTTTTGGGGCATAGTTCCAAATTGCTCTCCAGAATGGTTGAATCAGTTTACAACTTCACCAATAATGTATTAGTATCCCAGTTTTCTCACATCCCTTCCAACATTTATTATTATCTTATTACTATCTTTATTATTATCTAATTTATTATTATCATTTTAGCCAATCTGAGAGATGTGTCTTTGTACCTTACAGTTGCCTCAATTTTTAATTCTCTGATGAATGGTGATTTAGAGCATTTTTTCAAATGACTAGAAATTATTTTAATTTCTTTTTTTGAAAATTGTCTGTTCAATTGTTTCTAGTAATTTCAATTGATACTCTAGGATTTTCTAAGTATACCATCATATTATCTGCAAAGAGTGATAATTTAGTTTCCTCATTAACTACTCTAATTCCTTTATTTTTCCCTAAATCCTTTCAATTTCCTATTGCTAAAGCTAACATTTCTAATACAATATTAAATAATAATGGTGATAGTGGGCAAATTTGTTTCACTCCTGCTCTTATTATGAATGCTTCTAGTTTATCCCCATTACATATGATGCTTGCTGATGATTTTAGATAGATGCTATTTATCATTTAAAAAAAAACTCCATTTATGTCCATGCTCTGTAGTGTTTTTAAATGGGAATGGGTGATGGGTTTTGTCAGATGTTTTTTTTTTTTTTTTTTGCATCTATTGAGATAATATATAATTTCTGTTAGTTTGGTTATTGATATAGTCAATCATGCTAATAGCTTTCCTAATATTGAATCAGCTCTATATTTCTGGTATAAATCCTACTTGGTCATGGAGTATTGTCCTGATAAGAATGTGCTGTAATCTCTTTGGTAATATTTTATTTAAGATTTTTGCACAAGTATTTATTAGGTAACTTGGTCTATAATTTTCTCTCTCTGTTTGGCCCTGATTTAGGATCAAAATCACATTCGTGTCATAAAAGGAATTTGCTAGGGCTTCTTCTTTCCCTGTTTTTCCAAATAGTTTGTATCAGTATTAAAATTAATTTTTTAAATGTTTGATAAGATTCACTTATAAATCCATCTGGCCCTGGATATTTTTTTTAGGAAGTTGATCAATAACTTGTTCAATTTCTTTTTCTAAAATGGGACTATTTAAGTAATTTATTTCCTCCTCTTAATCTGGACAACCCATATTTTTGTAAGTATTCATTCATTTAAGTTAGATTATGAGTTTATTGGCATACAGTTGAGCAAAATAGCTCCTAATAATAGCTCTAACTTTCTCTTTATTGATGGAAAGTTCACCCTTTTTCATTTTTGACACTATTAAATTTATTTTCTTCTTTTCTTTTTCTAATCAAATTAACTAAAGGTTTATTTATTTTGTTGGGTTTTTTCATAAAACCAAGTTTTAGCTTTATTTATTATTTCAATAGTTTTCTTACTTTCATTTTATTAATCTCACCTTTTGTTTTCAGAATTTCAAATTTGGTATTTAATTGTTTTTTTTTTAATTTGTTCTTTTTCTAGCTTTTTCATTCACATGCCCAATTCATTTAGCTTCTCTTTCTCATTTTATTCAGGTATGCATTTAGAGATATAAAATCTCCTCTAATAACTGCTTTGGCTCCATCCCATAAATCCCACCTGATAAATGTTGAATCATCATTCTCTTGAATGAAATTATTGATTGTGTCTATTATTTGTTGTTTCTCCCATTCATTCTTTAGGATTAGATTATTTAGTTTCCAATTAATTTTTTACTATTTTCCTGGCTCTTTATTATATGTAGTTTTGATTGCATCATGATCTGAAAAAGATGCATTTACTATTTTCACTTTTCTGCATTTGATTTTGAATTTTTATGCCATAATATATGATCAATTTTTGTTTAGGTTCCAGGTACTGCCAAGAAAAAAAAAAAACATATTTCTTTCTGTTCCCATTCAGTTTTCTCTAAAAGTCTATCATACCTAACTTTTATAAAATTCTATTTACCTTCTTAACTTCTTTCTTGCTTGTTTTGTGGTTTGATTTATCTAGTTCTGATAGAGCAATTTTGAGATCCCCCAATAGTATATTTTCTATTTGTATTTCTTTTTTCACCTCTCTTAATTTCTCCTCTAGGAACCTGGATGCTATACCACTTAGTGCATATATGTTTAGTATTGATGTTACTTCATTATCCAGTGCCCTTTGGTAAGCTTTTGTTTCCTTCCTTATAGCTTTTAATTAGATATAATTTTTGCTTTTGTTTTATCTGAAATCAAGATCACTACTCCTGCTTTTTAAACTTCAGCTGAAGCATAATAAATTCTGCTCTAGCTTTTTGCCTTTACTCTGTATGTATTACTCTGCTTTATTTTTATTTTGTTTTCTTGTAAACAACATATTGTAGGATTCTGCCTTTTAATCTGCTATGTGCTTCCATTTCATGGGAAAGTTCATCCCATTCATATTCACAGTTAAAATAATTAACTCTGTATTTCCCACCATCTTATTTTCCCCAAGTTATACTTTTCTCTTTCCTCTCCCCCATTTCCTACTTTCCAGTATTTTGCTTCTGACTAACACTTCCCTCAATCTGCCTCCCTCCTTTCTTATCCCTTTCCTTTTCTGTTCTCTCTTCTATTACCTCTTCCCTTTCTTTCCCCTTTCTCCTCTGAGACAGGTTTCTACATTGAACTAAATATGTCTGATATTCTCTCTTTGAGCCAAATAGGATGAGCTTAAGGTTCACATAATGCTCATCCCCTTCCCTTCTTTCCCTTAACTGTAATAGATCTTGTTCACCTCTTCATGTGATATAATTTATCTCATTTTACCTCCCCTTCCTTCTTCCAGTACAATAACTTTCCATACTAAGTTTCTTTCTTTCTATACCATCTCAGTAAAGTCAAATTATAACAACATCCTCTAAGTATACCCCTAACAAAGATATAATTCTCAAGAGTTTAAACATATCATCTTGCCATGTAAGCCTTTTAACCTTTAAAAAAAAACTAGTTTTTTTTTTCTTTCCTTTTTTACCTTTTTATGCTTCTCTTGAGTTCTGTATTTGAGGATAAAATTTTTTGTTCAGCTCTGGTCTTTTCATCAAAAATAAAAGAAAATCCCACTTTTCATTTAAAGCCCATTTCCCCCTGAAATATAATGCTTAATTTTGCTAGAAAGTTGATTTTTGGCTGCAGTCCAAGTTCCTTTGCCTTCCTGAATATCATATTCCAGGCCCTTTAATTCATTAAATAGAAGCTACTAAGTCCTGGGTAATTCTGATTGTGGCTCCTTGGTGTTTGAATTGTTTCTCTGGCTGTTTGCAGTATTTTATGCTTGATTTGATAATTCTGGAATTTATCTATAGTATTTCTTGAGGTTTTCATTTTGGAAGTCTCTTTCCGGAGGTGATTGTTAGATTCTTTCAAAGGCTATTTTGCCTTCTGGTTCTAGGATGTCAGGGCAGACTCCCTTTATGATTTCTTACAAGATATTGCCCAGGCTCCCTTTTTTGTTGTGGTTTTCAGTCCAATAATTCTTATATCGTCTCTCCTTGATCTATTTTCAAGGTCAGTTGTTTTTCTGATGAGGTATTTTACATTTTCTTTTTTTTTCATTGTTTTTGGTTTTGCTTGACTGATTCTTGATGTTTCATTGAATCACTTACATTTCATCAATTCTAATTTTCTTTTTTTTTTTAAATTTTTTTTATTTTATATATATATATATATATATATATATATATATATATATGTATATTTTTTTTTTATAATATTATCCCTTGTATTCATTTTTCCAAATTACCCCCCCTCCCTCTATTCCCTCCCCCCGATGACAGGCAATCCCATACATTTTACATGTGTTACAATATAGTCTAGGTACAATACATGTGTGTGAATATCATTTTCTTGTTGCACAATAAACATTAGAATCCGAAGGTACATGCAACCTGGGCAGACAGATATTAGTGCTAACAATTTACATTCACTTCCCAGTGTTTCTTCTCTGGGTGTAGCTACCTCTGTCCATCATTGATCAGCTGGAAGTGAGTTGGATCTTCTTTATGTTGAAGATTTCCACTTCCATCAGAATACATCCTCATACAGTATTGTTGTTGAAGTGTACAGTGATCTTCTGGTTCTGCTCATTTCACTCAGCATCAGTTGATTTAAGTCTCTCCAGGCCTCTCTGTATTCCTCCTGCTGGTCATTTCTTACAGAGCAATAATATTCCATAACCTTCATATACCACAATTTACCCAACCATTCTCCAACTGATGGACATCCATTCATCTTCCAGTTTCTAGCTACAACAAAAAGAGCTGCCACAAACATTTTGGCACATATATGACTCTTTCCGCTCTTTAGTATTTCTTTGGGATATAATCCCAGTAGTAGTGCTGCTGGGTCAAAGGGTATGCACAGTTTGATAACTTTTTGGGCATAATTCCAGATTGCTCTCCAGAATGGCTGGATTCTTTCGCAACTCCACCAGCAATGTGTTAGTGTCCCAGTTTCCCCACATCCCCTCCAAGATTTATCATTATTTGTTCCTGTCATCTTAGCCAATCTGACAGGTGTGTAGTGGTATCTCAGAGTGGTCTTAATTTGCATTTCTCTGATCAGTAGTGATTTGGAACACTCTTTCATGTGAGTGGATATAGTTTCAATTTCTTCCTCTGAGAATTGTCTGTTCATATCCTTTGACCATTTATCAATTGGAGAATGGTTCAGTTTCTTATAAATTAGGGTCAGTTCTCTATATATTTTGGAAATGAGACCTTTGTCAGAACCTTTGTTTTTAAAAATATTTTCCCAATTTGTTACTTCCCTTCTAATCTTGTTTGCATTAGTATTATTTGTACAGAAACTTTTTAGTTTGATGTAATCAAAATCTTCTATTTTGTGATCAATAATGATCTCTAGTTCTCCTCTGGTCGTAAATTCCTTCCTCCTCCACAAGTCTGAGAGGTAGATTATCCTCTGTTCCTCTAATCTATTTATTATCTCCCTCTTTATGCCTAAATCATGGACCCATTTTGATCTTATCTTGGTATATGGTGTTAAGTGTGGATCCATATCTAATTTCTGCCATATTAATTTCCAGTTTTCCCAACAGTTTTTTTCCGAATAATGAATTTTTATCCCTAATGTTGGAATCTTTGGGTTTGTCAAAGATTAGATTGCTATAGATGTACCCTTTTTTGTCCTTTGTATCTAATCTGTTCCACTGATCTACCGGTCTATTTCTTAGCCAATACCAAATGGTTTTGGTGACTGCTGCTATATAATATAGCTTTAGATCAGGTACACTTAGACCACCTTCCTCTGAGTTTTTTTTCATTAGTTCCCTTGCAATTCTCGACCTTTTATTCTTCCATATGAATTTTGTTGTTATTTTTTCTAGGTCATTGAAATAGTTTCTTGGGAGTCTGATTGGTATAGCACTAAATAAATAGATTAGTTTGGGGAGTATTGTCATCTTTATTATATTCGCTCGGCTTATCCAAGAGCACTGAATGTCTTTCCAATTATTTAAATCTGATTTTATTTTTGTGGCAAGTGTTTTGTAATTTTTCTCATATAATTCCTGACTTTTCTTTGGTAGATGGATTCCCAAATATTTTATACTCTCAACATTTGTTTGGAATGGAATTTCTCTTTGTATCTCTTGCTATTGCATTTTGTTAGTGATATATAAAAATGCCGAGGATTTATGTGGATTTATTTTGTATCCTGCCACTTTGCTGAAATTTTGAATTATTTCTAGTAGCTTTTTAGCAGAGTCTTTGGGGTTCTCTAAGTATACCATCATGTCATCTGCAAAAAGTGATAGTTTAATTTCCTCATTTCCTACTCTAATTCCTTGAATCTCTTTCTCGGCTCTTATTGCCGAGGCTAGCATTTCTAGTACTATATTGAATAGTAATGGTGATAGTGGGCAACCTTGTTTCACTCCTGATCTTACTGGGAAAGGTTGCAGTTTATTTCTATTGCATATTATGCTTACTGAAGGTCTTAAATATATGCTCCTGATTATTCTAAGGAATAGTCCATTTATTCCTATACTCTCTAGAGTTTTTAGTAGGAATGGATGTTGGATTTTGTCAAATGCTTTTTCTGCATCTATTGAGATGATCATATGGTTCTTATTAATTTGATTATTAATATGGTCAATTATATTAATAGTTTTCCTAATATTAAACCAGCCCTGCATTCCTGGAATAAATCCTACTTGATCATAAGTGTATTATCTTGGAGATGATTTTCTGAAGTCTTTTTGCTAATATCTTATTTAAGATTTTAGCATCAATATTCATTAAGGAAATTGGTCTATAGTTTTCTTTCTCAGTTTTTGATCTACCTGGTTTAGGTATCAGTACCATGTCTGTGTCATAAAAGGAGTTTGGTAGGACTCCTTCATCCCCTATTTTTTCAAATAATTTATATAACATTGGGGCTAATTGTTCTTTAAATGTTTGGTAGAATTCACATGTGAATCCATCTGGCCCTGGGGATTTTTTCCTGGGGAGTTGATTAATAGCTTGTTCTATTTCTTTTTCTGAAATGGGACTATTTAAGCAATTTATCTCCTCCTCTGTTAATCTAGGGAGCCTATATTTTTGGAGGAAGTCATCCATTTCACTTAAGTTATCAAATTTATTGGCATAAAGTTGGGCAAAGTAACTCCTTATTATTTCTCTAATTTCCTCTTCATTGGTGGAAAGATCCCCCTTTTCATTTGTAAGACTATCAATTTGATTTTCCTCTTTCTTTTTTTTGATCAAATTTACCAAAGGTTTATCTATTTTATTGGCTTTTTCATAAAACCAACTCTTGGTTTTATTTATTAATTCAATAGTTTTTTTACTTTCAATTTTATTGATTTTTCCTTTTAATTTTTGTATTTCAAGTTTAATTTTTGGTTGGGGGTTTATAATTTAGTCTTTTTCTAGCCTTTTAAGTTGTAAGCCCAATTCGTTAATCTTCTCTTTCTCAATTTTCTTCAAATAAGCCTCTAAAGATATAAAATTTCCCCTTATTACTGCTTTAGCTGCATCCCAAAGATTTTGATATGATGTCTCATCATTGTCATTATCTTGGGTGAAATTGTTAATTGTTTCTATAATTTGCTCTTTCACCCAGTCATTCTTTAAGATGAGATTATTCAGTTTCCAATTACTTTTTGGTCTATTTACCCCTAACTTTTTACTGAATGTAGCTTTTATTGCATTGTGATCTGAGAAGAAGGCATTTATTATTTCTGCCTTCCTACATTTAATTTTGAGATCTTTATGTCCTAATATATGGTCAATTTTTGTATAGGATCCATGAACTGCTGAGAAGAAAGTATATTCCTTTCTATTGCCATTCAGTTTTCTCCAAAGGTCTATCATACCTAGTTTTTCTAATATTCTATTTACTTTTTTAATTTCTTTCTTGTTTGTTTTGTGGTTTGATTTGTCTAAATCTGAGAGTGCAAGGTTGAGATCTCCCACTATTATAGTTTTACTGTCTATTTCTTCTTGCAGTTCTCTTAACTTTTCCTTTAGAAAGTTAGATGCTATACCACTTGGTGCATATATGTTTAGTATTGATATGGCTTCATTATTTATGCTACCTTTCAGCAGGATATAGTTTCCTTCCTTATCTTTTTTAACGAGATCTACTTCTGCTTTTGCTTGATCTGAGATAAGGATAGCTACCCCTGCTTTTTTGGCTTTACCTGAAGCATAATAGGCTCTGTTCCAACCTTTTACCTTTATTCTGTATGTATCTCCCTGCTTTAAGTGTGTTTCCTGTAGGCAACATATTGTAGGGTTCTGCTTTTTGATCCAATCTGCTATCCGTCTCCGTTTGATGGGATCGTTCATCCCATTTACATTTACAGTTAAAATTACTAATTCTGTATTTCCTGCCATCGTATTATCCCCAGATTATGCTTTTTTCCCTTGACCCCCCTGATCCCCCTCCCCGATATTTAATTTACAGACCCCCCTTGTGACGCGCAACCCTCCCTCCTTTTTTTTTTTTTTTTTTAGGATCCCTCCCCCCTCCCTCCAAGTCCCTTCACTTATTCTCCTTTTCCTTTTCCCTTTTCCTCTCCCCCCTTTTAATGAGGTGAGAGAAAATTCTCTGAAAAACAAATATGTTAATTATTTACTCTTTGAGCCT
This sequence comes from Sminthopsis crassicaudata, assembly GCF_048593235.1. Lineage (NCBI taxonomy): Eukaryota > Metazoa > Chordata > Mammalia > Dasyuromorphia > Dasyuridae > Sminthopsis > Sminthopsis crassicaudata. Next base: position 494,238,642 of record NC_133619.1, read on the forward strand.
CTCCTGATGAGAGTAAGATTCACACAATGATTCTCCCCCTCACTAAGTTCCCTCAGATATGGTGTATTTTCTATGCCTCTTCCTGGGATGTAGTTTCCCTCTTTTTATCACTCCTTCCCCTTTTTCTGAACCGACCTCCTTCCCTTTACTACACCCCCCTTTTTTTCTTTTATATCAGTAAAATCAAATTATCCTTGAGTATTTTTAATATACCCACAACAGTTTTATAGTTCTCAAGGGTTCTGTGTACCTTTTTCTGTTTCTCTTCAGTCTTGTGGATGTAGATCAAATTTTTTGTTTAAGTCTGGTTTTTTTTCTTAGAAACATATAGAATTCCTCTGTTTCATTGAATGACCATCTTCTTCCATGGAAAAAGATGCTAAACTTAGCTGGGTAGTTCATTCTTGGTTGCAGTCCTTGATCTTTTGCCTTACGGAATATCAGGTTCCAGGCCCTTCTATCTTTTAATGTGGAGGCAGCCAGATCTTGGGTGACCCTTATTGTGGCACCTTGTTATTTAAATTGTTTTTTTCTAGCTGCTTGCAGGATTTTCTCCTTTGTGTGGTAATTCTGCAGCTTAGCCACTATATTCCGTGGTGTTCTTTTTTTAGGGTCTATTTCAGAAGGAGTTCGATGAATTCTTTCCACATCTACTTTCCCTTCTGTTTCTATTATCTCTGGACAGTTCTCTTTGATAATTTCCTGTAAAATAGAATCTAGGCTCTTTTTTTGGTCATAGTTTTCTGGAAGTCCAATAATCCGCAGATTATCTCTCCTAGATCTATTTTCCAGGTCTATAGATTTTCCCAGTATTTGACGTTGTTCTCCAGCTTCTCATTTTTTTTGTTTTGTTTGACTGATTCTTGGGTTCTCTGTGAATCATTCATTTCTATTTGTTCCATCCTGACTTTTAAAGAGTTATTTTCTTCTTTCACAGTTTTTAGTTCTTTTTGTAAATGCCCAATTTCGTTTTTAAATGAATTATTTTGCTCTATTGAATTTTTTTCCATTTCCCTAATTTTTTTTTGAGAATTATTTTCTTTTTCCAATTCAGAAATTCTGTTTTCTTGAGACTTTTTTATCTTTTCCAATTCAGAAATCCTACTTTCTTGTGTTTTTTTAACCTTTTCTAATTCATAAATTTTGTTTCCCTGCATCTCCTGTGAATTCTTTATTTTTTCCAACTCCAATTTCAGGACGTTGTTATTCTCTATCATAGCTTCCCTTTCCTTTCCCCATTTTTCTTCAATCTCCCTCAATTTTTTAAGAGTTTCTTCTAGGAGAGAGTTATGTGATGGGGGGCAGGGATCGTTCCCCTTTGGGTTGTTATCTGCTGACTCTCTGCTGTTAACTTCCTCGGGGTTGGATACCCGCTCTTTCTCTGTATAGAAGGAATCTATGGTTTTTCTAGCTTTTTTGCTCATATTTAAAAAAATCTTTTGGGGTCTGTCCCTGGGGTAGGAAATTATTTATTTACTTCTTTACCAGCTTCCTCCCAGACTGGATGGATGCAGAGGCTCCTGCGCCTGAGCTAAGAGAGAGCTCTGGGAGAGAGTTCCCCACCCCCTCCCTGGAAGTGCCTCAGAGGTGATTAGCACTACAGTGCTTCGAGGGCGTAGAATAGTAAAGACAGCAGGAAGCCCAGCCTATGTGTCCAGGTGGGGAGTGGATGTCTGCAGCAGGTGAAGTGAGAAGCCCCTGTGCTCAAACTGGAAGTGTCTGCCAGAAACCGCGGTCCCTAGTTCAAAGGTTCTGCTTCTCTGGGACTTCCTGGAGCTGAGTTCCACTCCCTCCATCTAAGCTAGGCAGTGTGTGTTGCCTTGGGCCGTATCCACCCACTTGTCAATCTCTTAACTATTCTCAGGAGGTAGCTGAGGCCACACCCCCTGGTGCCGAGATCTGCTGAGTCACCTCCAGGGTCCGGGGAAAATCTAATCTGAGTTTTAAAATATTTTGGCTTTCTCTTCTGAACTGCTAAATAATTAGCAGAGAAGAGCTAACAGCCTGTGCCAGATTCCTTTACCTCAGTGGCTTCTCTGATCCCAGAGCCCTTCCCAGCGCAATGGGCGCAGTGTGCCACTACCCCACTGTCTGTGCTGGTCTCTCTTATTCCTCCCCTGAGAACTGACCTTTCCTGTTGAAACAGCAGATTCTCTTCAGCTGGTAAGTCGTGCTTCCAGTCCTTGTGGTATCTGTCAGTCCTGAGCTAATTCTGAGACTGATTTATCTAATTGGTTGTGAGGGAGTGAGGACGTTCACAGAGACGTGTGTTTCTTCTCCACCATCTTGGCTCCGCCCAATTCTAATTTTCAATGAATTATTTTCTTCAGTTAATTTTTAAAATTTCCTTTTTCATTTAACTAATTGAACTTTTAAACAAGTTGTTTTGCTCATTGGATTTGTTTTCCATTTCACAAATTCTGTTTTTCAAGGAGTTTGTTTTTTTTCTCCAGTTTACCAAAACTATTTCTTCAAACACAATTCTGTTTCTTTTTCCAAAGCTCTCATTTCCTTTCCCTATTTTTCTTCTCTCTTTTAAGACTCTTTTTGAATTCTTCCTATAGAGCTTGTGAGATGGAGAACAACATATCACTCTTTGAGGCTTTATCTGAAGATGTTTTGCCTTTAGTGCTCTCAGGATTTGAAATCTGTTCTTTCCTGTGTCTTTTGCTCAGAATGGTCAGAGATCTTTTTACGTTTTTGCTCTTTCCTTTTGCTCCAACCTCCAAGGTTGAGATCTGCTCATAGGACAAAAGGGAGATTGTCCCAATTTCCTCTACAGGTGACAACAGTTTCACACTGCTCTAGGGCTGGTCCTGTGGGCTTCTTATGCTGGGTGAGCATGATCAAGTCTGGCTTGCTATGCTGAGGTTCAGGGGCTTACTGTTTGCCTTCTTGGTTGTGTTGCAGGTCTCAAAGTTACTCTGCAGATCTACTCCCTTGTGATCCAGGATAGAGTATCAAACACTGCTGTATTTTGGCTATGAGCCTCCCAGTAGATTCTCTCAGCATAGGAAGCCTCCCTGTCCTTGGTGTCACTGCACTGCATTGCCCCTGCACTGGGCTAACCCCTACACACACACACACACACACACACACACACACACACATACACACACACACACACACACACACACACACTCACACAACTAATTGAAACAGACCTTTCATGAATTTCTTCCAAAATATCTTCTGCTGCAAATTTGTTACACTAAAAATATGTGTAAGTTATGTTACTCCTAAACCCATTCAGAGGCTTTATCTGGTGTTGATCTGAGAGGAATCAGGAAGAGCTCAAGCTAAGACCTGTCTACTCTCTGCTATCTTGGCTCCTTCCTTCATAAAATACTATTTAAAAAAAATTAAATAGTTGCAAATAGTACAAAATACCTTGTAGTGTCCCTACCAAAACAAATCCAGGAACTACATAAACATAATTATAAAACATTTTATGCAAATAAAATCAGATTTAAATAGTTGAAGAAATGTGAATTGTTCAAGGGGAAGCAGAGCCATTATAACCAAAAGGACAGGAGCAAGTCCATGTACATAGCACAATTTAAATAGAAAATTCAATATATAAGTATTAATTTTTATCTCACATTGCTTACTTAAAAAAATTATAATTTTGACATGGCAGACAAATGTTCTAGGGTGATTTAATCTTATGTTCTAAGGGAGGTTCCTAAGGGAGACTTCAGTTGAATTATGATATTTTAGTAAGTAATAAAAAAAAAATCAAGGCAACAGAATAGAATAAAATAAAATAAAGATAAACAGCCTTTAAAATATGGATCTACCTATTCCTCACAATATGAACAAAAATTATTGCATAAAACTGGTATACAATCAAAACATCTAAGAATCAAAAAGGATCCTATTGATTGTCTAATCCAACATATATGTTAAAAATAATTACTTTCCCCTGACAAAGGGTCATCTAGGCTTTGCTCAATGATCTCTAATAAGAAGAAAATCACTAACTTCCCCCCCATCCAAAAAAGTACGTTCTACATTTAGAGAGTTCCAATCGCTAAGGTAAAATGAAATCTGTACATTGAGCCAACATTGTCCTATATTTCAAAAGAAATATAAGCCATTGTCCCTACCCTGAAGGAATTTACAATCTTGAAGGATCTTTCACAATATGCAAGCAATAAAAGACAATATAAAATCATGTGCCAAATTATGGTTTTGCACTCAAGGAGTAGTCAATGTAGGCATCAATAAAGACAGCATGATATATTGAGAATAGACTGGATTAAGAATCATTTAGAACAGCAAAAATCCATTTAATAAAAATATATACTATACTATTCTGTGCACTGCAATTTGTCTCATTCCGGCTCTATGAAGGAATTTGCTTACAATAATGAAAAGTATACTTTATATATTTGAAAGGTATAAACTACTAATTCTACAAGAGAAAATGTCCATAAATTTAGTGCTTATACAGTAAAGGATGTTGTCCTGAATCACCTCAAATCTGGACTATTTTAGTAGTAAGTTGGTTTATCTCCTCTCACTTTACAGCTTTTCCCACTTCAGTCTATCTTCCAATCAGCCACTAAAGTAATTTTCCAAATGTCAGGTTTAACCATGTTACCCCAAACCAACAATCAATAAAGATCAATAGTTCCCTATTGCCTCAGGATCAAATCTTAAATCCTGTTTGGTTTTTAAAACCTTTCATAGCTCACCCCTTACTACCTTTTCAGTCTTCTTTCCATCCATGTATTCTGTAATTTGGTAATACTAGTCTCCATCACTTCTATATGATACTCCATTTCACAACACTTGATATTTTCACTTGCAATCTCCATTCCTGGACCTTTCTTCCTTCTCATCTCTACTACCTGGTTTCCCTGGCTTCGTCAGGCCTTAACTAATCTTCCAACTTCAATAGGCTTTTCTTATTCTATTTAGACTGAATGTCTTCCCTTGAATTATTCCCAGGTTATCTTTTATATATAATTTATACATGGTTGTCTCTGCCTATGAACTCCTTAAGAGCAATTTATTTATTTGTTTTCCCTGTCTTTATTCTTTCTGTGCTTAGCACTATGGAGGTACATAGTAGACACTTAAAGGCTTGCTGACTGGTGTTTATATTGTTTTCTGTCAAGGATTAACTCAAGGAAATATAATTATTTGGCCCCAACTATTGTCTTCCTCTCAAATGAAAGCAGACCAAGTATAGGATCTCTCAAAGATCGCAGAATTGAGAGGTGGGAAGGAATCTTAGATCATTTAGTCCAACTCATTTCTACACAGGAATCCCCTAGACATTATCTCAAATGAGTAGATATTGGCTTTTATTCAACCTTCATTTAAAATTTCTTATAAGATACAACTCATTATCTCAGTTCATTCAATTTTTGGAGAATTCTAATTTTTCAGACATCTTTTCCTTATATTATGCCTAAATCTTTCTCTCTCTGACTTCTATTCATTATTTCTAGATTCCATCTTCTGGGCAGAATTATCTCTGGATAGATTAATTATAATAGTTTAACAATGATATCTGCAAGGTCTTTCAGTGCCATAACACGATTTCCAAAATAAGTATAACACTAGGCAAGAAGAAAAGACTCAGGTAAGATGTGTTGAATGAACAATGATTTGGTGTGCTGACTTGATAGTTTAACAGGTCTAGATTAGTGATTCATTTCTGCTAATGGCAACAAGACATTTATTTTAAAAGCGTATAGGTGATCTTCATAATGTTATCACCAAAGGATATGCTTCAAATTAATTACACATGCTGCCCTTAAAAAATCTTGAATTATCTAAACTTTGAATTATAAAATTGAAAATTTCTAAATTTATTAACCCTTGAAACCTAAACTTTTTTATTCTGATTTTATCTAAACTACTTTAATCAAAGAATGTCAGTCAGATCTGAAATTGATCTTAGAAATCAATACGCCCACTTGTTGTACAGATGAGGAAAATGAGGCTCAGAAAGTTTGAATAGATTGTCCAAGATCCTCTAGGACAAGAGCTTGAATAAACCCAGTTCTTCCCGAATCTAGTTATAGTTTCAGCCACTATCTCTTTCTTCTTATTATTTATTTATATATTTTAACAGTCTTTTCTTTTTAAATTTTGAGTTTCAGGTTCTCTCCCTGCCACCTTTCCATTCACTGGAAAGGCAAACAATATGATATCAATTATACATATGAAAGAGTGAAAAACATATTTCCATAGTAACCATGTGACACCAAAAATAATTAAATGAGAAAATTACATTTCAATTTGTACTTAGAGTTTAACTGGAGGTTGAGAGCATTTTTTCATCATGTTTTCTGGTATTATTATGGAACTCTGTACTCAGAGGAGCCAAGTCTTTCATAGTTGATCATCATTGTAACATTGCTGTTACTGTACACAATAGTTCTCATAGTTGATCATCATTGTAACATTGCTGTTACTGTACACAATAGTTCTCTCAGTTCTTCACATTGCATTTTTTCTTATAGGTATTTTTATTTTGTTTTCCTGAAGCCACCTCCCCTCTCAGTTCTTATGTCACAAGTTATCTATTATAATCAAAAGTTACAGCTCTTTCAGTCACTCCTCAATTAATGAGCATCCCCTCAATCTCCAAGTCTTTGCCACCACAAAATGTTTGTACATAGAAGTCATTTTCCTTTTTGTGTCTCTTTGGGATTTAGATCTAGTATTGATATTACTGAATCAAAGCTGTACATGCTTTTATGGCCTTTTGGGTATAGTTCCAAATTGTTCTCCAAAATGGTTGCATTACTTCACTATTCCAACCAAAAGATCATTAATGTACCTCTTTTCCCTCATCCCTTCTAGCATTTGGCAACTTTGAAGGAATTGGTACATCAGAATCTTTTTAATTTGTCTTTCTCTAATCAATAGTGATTTAGAGCGCTTTTCCACATATGACTACAGGTCATAACTTCTTCTGAAAACTGGCTGTTCATATTTTTTTACCATTTAACAATTAAAGAATGATTTTTTTTATAAATTTGACTCACTTCCCTAAATATTTGATAAATTAGTCCTTTATAAGAGAATTGGCAGCACATGTTTGTATTATTTTATTGTGTATGGTACCTTTTATCAAAATGTAGTTTCCCTGATTATCTCTTTCAATTAGGTCTATTTTTGTTTTACTTTGTCTGAGACCATGATTGTCACTGCTGTCCTCTTCACTCCACCTGAAGAATAATAGACTGCTCCAACTCTTCATTTCAACTTTTTGTATTTTTCTATTTCAAGTATATCTCTTATAAACAACATATTGTTGGATTTCTAATCCATTCTACTATCTGCTTCCATTCAATGGGTTAGCTCATCCAATTCATATTCTCAATTATGATACTAACAGTACATTTCCCTCTATTCTACTGTTTATCATTCTCTCTCTTTTTTTTCTGTCCCTCCAAAACAACTTGTCTTAGTTCTGACCACCGTTTACGCCAAGCCACCTATCTATGATTTCATCCCCCTTAAATATGTTTTATCCCTTTTCCCTCCCAACTCCCTATTGGATGAGTTAGATATTTACTTCTAACTGAGTGTATAGCTATATTCTTCTCTCTTTGAACCAATTCCAATGAGAATAAGTCTTGCACTTAACCTCCTCCACTCCCTATTGCCCCTCTCACTAAAAGCTCTTTCTTGTGTACCTCTTTGCCCAATTTTCTCTCTCCCTTCCCTTTTCTCCCATTGCTTTGCTCTTTCTCACCCCTACATTCATCACATGTCTCATATCCAGGCCCTTTGCCTAAACAGGCTCCTAACTATTCTTATAATGATAAAGTTTTCAGAAGCTACATGTATCATCTTTTCATAATGTAATGTAAGTAGTTTAACTACATTGAGTCCCTATGACTTTTGTTTCATGTTTACTTTTTTTATGTTTCACCATAAGTCTTGTGTTTCAATGTCAAATTTTCTGTTCTACTCTTTTTTTTTTCATCAGGTATGCTTGAAAATCCTCTACTTCATTAAATATCTATTTTTCTCCTGAAGGATTTTACTCAGTCTTTGCTGCATAGGCTATTTTTGGTTGTAATTCTAGATCCTTTGTATTTTATACCTTTATATTCCAAACCCTCTACTCCTTTAACATAGAAGCTGCTAAATCTTGTGTGATCCTGACTTAGTTCCATGATATTTGAAAAGTCTCTTCTTTACTTCTTATAGTCCTTTCTCTTTGACCTGGGAGCTCTGGATTTTGGCTATAACATTTCTGGGAGTTTTTATTTTGAAATTTCTTTCAAGAAGTAATCAGTTAATTCTTTCCATTTCTATTTTACCTTTCTGGATATAAGATATCAAAAAAGATTTCTTTTATAATTATTTGAAATGTGATATTTCGTCTCTTTTTTGATATGACTTTCATGTAGCTCAGTAATTCTTAAATTATCTTTCCTTTATTTTCCAGATATGTTGTTTTCTGATAGGATATCTAATATGTTCTACTATTGCTTTGTCTTTGTTTTATTATTCCTTGAAGAATCATGGAGTCTTTAGCTTCCATTTACTCAATTCTAATTTTTAAGGAATTATTTTCTTTCGTAAAGTTTTGAACTTCTTTTTCCATTTGGCCAATTCTTCTTTTTAAGAAATTATGTTTTCAGCGATTTTTGGTAAATCTTTTATTACAAAGCCAATTCTGTTTTTGAGGTATTATTTTATCCAGGATTTTTCCCACCTTTTACTCAAATAGTTAATTCTCTTTTCATAACTTTCTAATATCACTATTATTTATTTTTCTAATTTTTCTTCTCCCATTGACCTATTTCTTTGGCTTTTCCATGAATTCTTGCTGACTTTGGTTCACTTGCCATTTTTCTTTGAGTTTTTTTTTTTTTTTTTTTTTTTTTTTTTTGGTAGCTGCTTTCACATAGGTTTTTATTTTCTTCTAAGTTTGGCTTGGTCTTCCCTGACATTGTAGTAGCTCTTTATCATCAAGTTGTGTTTGCTCATTTTTTCCAACCTATTTTTCACTTTGAACTTTATGTTAAAGGCAGGTTCTCCTCACCTAGGGATGGGAGACACTGTCTGAAGATTTAGACTTTTTGATGTTGTTGTTTTCAGAGGTGGTTCTGGTTGTCTACAAGTTCTCAGTGCTTCCAAAATGGTATGATTTAAGGAGAGGTATGGTCACTATTCTCCTGATTTGTGCTCTGGTACTTGCCCAGAAAGAGTTTCTGCAACTCTACACTATAAGACGTATTGCCTCTCTTGGCCCTGGAATTCTGACTATGCCCCCATCTCCCTTATGACTTCTTACAAGCTCTCCTCTCAATTCTAGAATTTTAACCTAGAACTTCTTATACAAAATAGAGTTGCCAATCAGTTCTGGCTACATCCAGTGCCAACAAAGGGTTTCCTAAAATCTCTTTCTGATTAATTGTTTGATTTCCCCCTTAGCATCTCTGGGCTGAGAGCTCTCAAAGCTGCTGCTGCTGCTGCTATTGAAATTGCCTCCAAGGCTCACCATTGGTTCTCTTGCTGCACTCTAGGCCTTTGCCTGCCTGGTATTGTAGACTTCACTTGCAGATCTTTTGATTTATCTTATGCTGCAAAAGTGTCTCCCTCTGACTTTTTGCTGGATCTGCAACTCCAAAATTTGATTCTTGTCAATATATTAAAGTTGTTTTGAAAGAAATGTTGGGAGAATTCAGTTGGTTACTGGCCTATACTCTACCTCTATTCTGCCAGTATCTCTTCTTAAGAAAATGATTTTCAAGTATTTAGTATTACTAATATGAGACATCATAGACAGTTCCTAGTTCCAAATGGATTATTAACAAAAGTTTATTAGCAAACATGCATCTCAAAACATTACCTTAGTAGAAACAAGATTTCTAGACAGTGGTACAAACATAATAGGAGCTCAAAAGTTTTGTTAAATAAAAGGATGGATGAATAATACTTATGTGATTGCATCCTCAATAATGAAGATGTAAAACAAATAGGAAGATAAACACATGTAACTAAATATAAATATATTTTTAAAATGACATACTCCTGGAAGAATATCTAGAACACATTTAGCATCTCTAACATTCTGATAAAACTTAACGTCAACTAAAAAAATGTTTAGTTATCTTAAGAGCTAAAAAAAATCAGTGAAGTATAAACATTACTGAGATAAACATGATAATTAGTGCAGTATATAGTGGAACTATCTCTTTTTTTCTTCTTCATGTGATCATTCTATTAATATTGTCCTGATACCATACATAGAGTTGAAAAAGGACAAATGACAGAAAGTAGTACTGCTCAACTATTTTGCTTATTTTTTCTCTAGAAATGAGAAATGGCAGTTCAACGAAATAGTTAATTAGATTTGGAGTGCAAGGAATTAGATTAAAGTCTGAGCTCTGCCATTAACTATCTGGGCAACTTTTAGGAAGTTATTTACTATTCATGGTCTTCAATTTTCTAACATGTGAAATGGTAAGATTAAACTATATTATATCTAATATCCGCTATAATACTAAATCTTGTGTTTTTTGGACTAGGGTTTTTAGAAAAAAAGAGAAGAAACACATAGACACAAATGAATAGCACAAAAATGATTAACAGGAACTGAGTAGATGATAAAAGGACAACTAACCATCCTCAATGACTTTGTGATAAAACTCAAATGAACAATGGTCTTAATTATTTGAGGGGAGGGATATATAGATGTAATTCTGGAGGCACTGTAGACTATCTTTGAAAATGTTTAAAGAACAGGAAAGATGCTATAGTCTCAGAGCTAGGAAAAAATTGTCAAAATACTTAAAAAGGTGAAGCAGGTACATTCCTTTTACTAGAGGTTACATTGGAAAGGATATTGGACTTAGAGACAAGAGAGAGTAAAGTTGATCATAGGCAAACCATTTAAGTTCCCTAAGTTCAAAGTTCCTTAAATTCAAAAATCCTCAAGAGCTTTGTTTATCATTATTAAGATACTTAGAGTCATAAGGTAATAAAAAAAAAAGAAAATAATTAAGGCTCTGTCCAACATAACCCTTTTAGGAAAAGATAGAAGAAAGAAAAGAAAAAGAAAGAGTGAAAGAGAGAGAAAGAGAGAAAGAATGAGAGAGAAAGAAAGAGAGAGAAAGAATGAAAGAGAAAGAAAGAAAGAGAGAAAGAAAGAAAGAAAAAGAAAGAAAGAAAGAAAGAAAGAAAGAAAGAAAGAAAGAAAGAAAGAAAGAAAGAAAGAAAGAAAGAAAGAAAGAAAGAAAGAAAGAAAGAAAGAAAGAAAGAAAGAAAGAAAGAAAGAAAGAAAGAAAGAGAGAGAGAGAAAGGGAGGGAGGGAGGGAGGGAGGGAGGGAGAGAGGGAGGGAGGGAGGAAGGAAGGAAGGAAGGAAAAGGAAGAAAGCAAGGAAGGAAGGAAGAAAGGAAGGAAGGAAGGAAGGAAGGAAGGAAGGAAGGAAGGAAGGAAGGAAGGAAGGAAGGAAGGAAGGAAGGAAGGAAGGAAGGAAGGAAGGAAAGAGAAAGAAGAGAAAAGAGGTAAATGTGTTGCTTATATATCACCCAGACAATGATCTGATATTTGCCCAGATGACTTTTGAGGAAACCAGGGGAGATGTTCATTCCCAAAAGAGGAAGAGAACACAGATCTAAGGTCCTGCTTGCTATTCAATATTGAACAGCATCTCTAGGTACAAGGTGGCCTACTTTGGGAGTTATTTGGCCTTACTGATGGGAATTGGCAGTACTGCTGAAGCTATAGGAGCTAACTGCTTTGAGTTTCACTATGGAAAACTAGAAAAGAAGGGGCAGGTCCCAGGACTTCCAGCTCCAGGAATTCATGTCCAAACAGCACTCTTGTTGCTACCTTCTCAATAGACCTGGGCAGTCAGTAGCTGTTCCTAGTGCTGAAAAGGAAACACTGGTAGATTGCTTAGCAGCATTTCAATCACATGACTCTTACCATGCTGGACTGCTCTATTAGTTCCAAATCAAGATATTCAGATGGCTACAGTGATAGACCCAGGCATCAAGCTCTCCCTCCTCACCCCCAAGTGAGTGTGGCAGATTGTGCCTGTATTGGCTACCAACTTCCCTGTCACTCTCACATTCCTAGTGGTAGCAAGACCAGCTTTTCTCTGAATTCACAAAGTCCTTTTTATCCTCTGGCTCAAGTCCCATGGTTGTCAGCACCTGTCTGTTTGAGCCTGGGGCTCAGCTGTGCCCAACATGTTCTCTCTCATTAGCAGAGTCCCCCTGCTGGTGGGTGGTTATGAAACAGGCAAATAGCCCAGTACTGTGGTAGGTCCTGCTTCTTGCTAACATCAAGAAGCTCTAAGTCTCCAGTCTCACTGCCTTGAAGTTGCTTTTAGCCTCATTGCAGGAACTCCCATAGGTAGTCATGCCTCGCATCTACCTATCACCCATCTCATTTTCAATAGATAGGTTCATTAAATACTCTGTGTGTGAATTATCCATGTCCTTATGAATTATCCATAGGCAGAGTTAGGTAGATCATAGTCATAGTATCATAGATTAGAGGTGTAAGGGACTTCAAAAAGACCCCTACATTTTACAAATAAGGAAAGTAGAGACTAGAAAAGTTAAATAGTAGTCTCTAGACTTTGAGGAGTCCTCTACCCACAGTGACTGAGTGCAGCAATGAGAAAAAAGGTGTCTTTTTTCACCTATATAGTAAAATATAGAATCATAGACATGAAAAGGATCTTTAGAAATGATCTATTCCAAACCATGCATATTTTACTAAAGTGACAAAAACTATCTCATAACTAGTTTAAGAAACCTACATGGAACAGTGAAATTAATACTGGAATTCTTTGGTATCATTGCCATTTAGGAGCTGAATGACCATAATCAAGTCATTTAACCTTTCTTGGTTTCATTTTCATGGTCTATTAAATGAGAATTTTGGACATGATGATCTCCAGTTCTAAAACTAGGACACAGTGATCTAGGTAGCAAAAAGTCTGAAATACTTTTGTCATCAATCTAGAACACACATAATCTCTCCTTTCCTTGTTCAAAACACAAAAAGTATGGAATTATTTTTGCCCCACCATCATTATGCATACATATACAAGCTGCCCTTATTCTTTCATAATCTTATTTCACCTGTGTAAAAGTGTTATCAGATAAAATTATACTATGATCTGACCAATTAGATATCTATTAGAGAGGTGAATTGTCTAAATAATCAGAAGGTATATATTGAACTTCTACTTCACATGTATCTCTCTCTCCCTCTCCCTCTCCCTTTCTGTCTCTGTCTCTCACCCTTCTCTCTGCATGGATGTGTGTGTATATATATATATATATATATATACATATATATATATATGTGTGTGTGTGTGTGTGTGTATACATACATATATAATATGTATATATGCATGCATGTATGTATATATATATATATATATATATATATATATATATATATATATATATATATATATACACATATTTGGTGTTATTGTTTCAGTCTTGCCCAATTCTTCATGACTTCATTTGGGATTTTCTTTTTTTTGCAAGGCAAGTGGCTTTAAGTGACTTCTCCAATGTCACATAGCTAGTGTTAACTTTTTTTTTTCTGAGACACAGAGACAGACAAACAGACATATGTCTATAGATAGACATGTATGTCAAATTGAGGAATAGATACAGGCAATAAACACCAGAATTTGCCTCCTTTTTTTTTTTTTTTTTTTTTTTTTGAGAAATCAGGCTAGACTGATATAGCAGTGGGAGAAGTCATGTGAAAAATATGGAACTTGAACTAAACCTTACAATATGAATTTAAATTACTATTATCTTCTTCTAGGCATTTATCACATTTTTTCCTTTTTCTCCAAAATTTAGGGGAAGAAATTTTATTTTAATATAAGTTTGAGCTGCAGGGTAATATAGCATAGAGTTGGTCTCAAGTCTTGCTTCTGAAATTTGCCCATTGGGTGACTCTGGACAAGTCAGTGCTCCAGGTAAACATCTAAAGTTAGAGGCTGTAGATGGCATTGAATATATAATTAGTTTAGGTAAAATTGTCAATTTTATTATATTGGTCCTGCCTACCCATGAACAATTAATATTCCTCCAGTTATTTAAATCTGATTTTATTTTTTTTTAATGTTTGTTCATACAGTTCTGGAAGTAACTCATAGTGTGAGGAGTGTTCTCATCTGAGAGATCCCTGCATTTAGAATCATAGGTCCAATGCTTATTGCTATGAACTAAACAAATAACCATCTTAGCAGCTTGCTAATTATATGATCCTGGTAAAAATCAATTCCTTTTTCTAGGCTTCAATTTCTATTAACTGTGCCATGAGGGGGATGGGATGGATATTTCCAAGGTTTTTCCAGTTCAAACATTCTGCTTTCTATAATCCTATAATTAGATTAAACTTAGTAATCACTTATTAATTCTATTATGTACAAAACCTTACAGGGTATCAAGAATATAAAGACAAAATAAGTAGCACTTACCTTCAAGGAGCTTATATCATTGCACAAAATGACAGTAATGTGATTCCTACTAAAACCAAATAGTTTATTTAGAATTATTTGATTCTTGAGATAACCAGGATTTGTCCTAGATTCCATAGCATACATTTTGGCACAATTATGGCAGAATAGGGATTTCAGTCTTCCAACCCTACTAGGGAAGCTATTTGCATTGAAGAAAGGAAAACCAGTGAAATATTACCTTTTTGTGCTTTCATTATACGAGATTTGCCTCTGTTGGCTCAATAAAGGAAAGACATATCAGGTTTTTGAGAGATTTAGTGGGAATTTCCTGAGTGGAAGTGCTATGGGAACAACATGTTTGGTTTTACCTACAGTTTTTTTTTTCTTCCATTACATATTCCCTTGAGTTTCCCTTCTGGGACTCCTCCCTGGAGTGTTTCTGAAAGAAAACTAATGTTCTTTTTTCTCCTTCTTATGATGTTCCTAGATATAGCTCCAGAATCATTCCCTAGGATGGGCAAGTTACTCTTTAGTCCAAAGCAATAGTTCACACAGTTGACTCAAATTGGTCCTGTTAAATGACAAAACACAAAAGTTCAGGGAAAGAAAAATGGAAATGCTTTCCTATTTAATATCTAGGAAAAAGAATAAGGTTAAACTCTGAAGTGAAGAGTAGGAACAAAAAAGAATAGTAGGACTTGGAGCAGAGAAAAACAGAGAAATTAAGAGATCAATTTGTCCAGTAGTTCTTAAAGTAGTTCTCATATCTTTGCATAAGAACTTTTTTTTTTTCAGAGAGCTTGCAGATTCAAACTATTTTGATAATAACACTAAGATGTTATATGTCTCTTAAAATGATCTTCCCTTTCCCAGCTCCATATTTCCAACTACTTTTTTTCCCTCTCTTTTTTCCAAATCCATGAATTTTCTTCAAATATTTCAACCAAAAGATCAGATTTCAATGGGTTTAATAAGAAGTAAATAGGTAAATCTAGTTACCTTCTATTGTCAGACATTAAAGATATTTTTAAATATGTAAAACAATGCCTTTTTTCATTAAATTATTTTATTTAAAATATATTTAATAAAAATGTGTTATTTATATCAATGTGCAATGAGTTTTTTAATGAGTCAATACATATTTTAAATTTATCCATTTAAATTTCTAATATGATAAATATCTATAGTTATAACCCATTTAAACAAATGCTCTTTGGGATCCCCAATGTTTTTAAGAGTAAAGTATGGTGCTGAGACCAACAAGTTTGAGAAATAATCATCTTGTCCAATTGAGATAAAATGTAAAAAAGATCATATATGTAATAGAGACTAATAGAGACTATACAGTGCAGAATGAGGATTCAAACTCAGGTTTTCAGAATACAGATGCAGGCTTTTTTCTATTGTTGGCACCAACTCCTGCTGGAGAAATAATTGGTTGTTTAAAAAAAAAAAAAGCTTTAATATTATCTTAATGTGTTTTCTTCCTGTTCTCTATGAAATCTGAGGTATGCAGCCTTTCTTCCCAGGGGGAAGATTAACAGAAACTGGGAAGGGACTGGTAACTGTGCAGAATTTTTTCTATTTTGACTAAAAACAAGATAAAAGGAAATAGGCTTAAATCACAGCAGAAGGGATTTAGGTCATACATTAAAACAAGTTTTAATCCTGCAGTCATCCTTGGAATATAGTAACAAGTAAGGATCATGGATTTTGTGATGACATAAGATATCATCCAATCTAACTCTATCATTCTTCAGTTTAGGAAACTGAGATAATTAAATGAGTAGTTAAATGGCTTTTCCAAGATCACACACAGTCAGTTGAAGAACCAAGAACTGAACCCAAATCCTCTGGCTATAAATACAGAATTTTCCCTATGATTTTCCTCTGGAGATTTTCAAGAAAAAATCAGACAGTTGCATGTCTGAAAAAGTTTAAATTGAGTATCGCATAGCCTAGAGGTAAGGTTAGCTGACCATCAAGGAGTTCTGGGATCTTCCTTGAAGTTGAGCTGTCTAAGAAAAACTTCAAGGATGAAGCCATCCCAACCAAAACAGATCAGGACCTCTTGCCCTCTCTGATACCTTTCCTGTTCTTGGAGTTTTTCCAACGGTAGCAGCAGGCACCAGAGGCTAATTGCTCCAAAATAGCTAGTCTCCATTTCAGGGTGCTGCTTTCTTTTGCCTTAGTAGCTGGCAAATGAATCCTCCCAGGGATTATAATAACCCTGTCCTGGCTGTGTTCCCTGGAATCTTGGCCTCTTTCCCTGGCACCTATCCCAAAAGGGCTGAAAATCTCTTAGTATTTATCCCCTTGAAGATTCCCCCTGCCTTCTTGGCTCCAAGCCACTTTCCACACAGACAGCAGCTTCCACTATTCCTCCAAGGAGTAGATTATGCCTGAGGCTGTGCCCCGCCTCTCCTCAATTGCTTTCCTGGTCCCTGTTCTTCATTTGCACAGAAGGCAGCTGCTCTCTTTCTACTGAGAGCTGCCAATCCAGGATTCACTCTTCTATCGCCTCCTGTCTATTCTCTCTGTGGATGTTTTTATTCATTTGCAATAGATTTATTATATTTCTAGAATGGCTTTCGCACCAAACAGCCTAAGGCACTGAAAGAAGAAACAAGAGGAAGCCTTCTACTGAATGGAAATACAACGGTCACCAAGAAAATAAATACCCAGAGATTGATTTCCCCAAAGTGCTAACAATCTATTTGTCCACCCTGAAAAAGAATGTAAGTCCTTTGAAGAAAGGTGACTACGACAACCTTTTTTTTTTTTCTATGCTGAACCTAGGAACTGGGTTCATTTTAGTGGAGAAAGCATAATATTTAGTGATGTAGAAACCTTTGAAGGAGAAGAAATCTGCAGATTTAGTTATTTACTGTATAAGTGAATACAGGTTATGGCTTATTAGATAGTGATGTTAATGAGACTAATGTTACAAGATGAATCCCCATTTGGACCAGTCATCTTCATTCTATTTTTACAGTGCCTTGCACATAGTGGATACTAGGTAATTACCTCTCAAATAGAATTCAACTCAATTGAATTCCATGGCCACTGACCATATTCCTTCCTCTAAACAAATAGATTACAATGTGTTTCTAAGAAGAAATAACAGGACATGTATATCAGTGTTTCTAGAGTAAAAGTAACCCAAAGAACATACTTTCCTGAAAGCACTTTGAATAATATAACAAATTATATTATACACATATATACTATACCTTTGAATTACATATATATATATATACATACACATACATATATATATATATATATTAAACAAAAATTATTTTTTTAAATCAGTCCTGCCAAACACTGTACACAGCTCAGGAAAAAATTCATACTTCCCTCTACATGCATTCATTCTAAGCATAAGCTTGGAAAAAAAATTAGATGCAGGGAACACATTTACACACCAAGAAAAAAGGTTAAAGTAATAATCCTTTCCTTCTTGCATTACTTCCCTGTGTTTTCTACTGTAATGCAGGCCAGCTGCCTCACTGATAACAATATTGTTTTGAAATGCCCTTTGCCAAGGCACTGTTGGCACACTGTGGCAATTCAAATACAATCATAATAAATAAACAACAGTAATTAAAGCATCATATAACAGATAACATAAAACCTTTGGCCTGAAAGCCAAATAAGTGGCATTGTTACAAGTGGTGGAAGGGGAAGGACAGCATGAAAATATGGGTAACAGAACTGTTTTTTCTAAGTAGAAATTATGGTTCCCAGCCCCTTGAATTAATTCATTGTTGCTCTAATCCAGGGTCAGACTGCTTTACCTACGTGTCAATTGCTGAGAAAAGTACAGGTGAGGGCCTTAAACTATAGATGGAAGATGTTGAACAATGCAGGTTGATATCTGGTTAGGAATAGCTTGGCTGTTTTACAGACTTTGTTCCCCAACACCATGAGAAAAAAAAAGGAGCAAGGGTTCAATAGTCATCCTCCCTGCTACAGACAAATACCCACAATGTCAGTGAGACTCAGTTTCCAAAGGAGGCTGCTTCTAATCACTCCTTTGCTCTTGTTTACTTCTTGCACTTTTCGGACAGAATGCATGGAAGGAAGGCCAGGTTGTCTCACAAGTTACAGGAGAAATGTTTCATTGCCCTAGTCACATGAAACCAACAGTTCCACAATTAATAGCCTTCCTCCCGGTTTCCTGCCTCAGAAGGTGGTGGTGAGGATGGGGGGAAGAATCACTATTCCCCATAACAATGGGTCTATATTTGGCTTGTGGGATGATAGGGTCTATAATATGTGGCTTATTTTCTAACAGATGCTAGCAACTTGTCATCAGTTTGGGAGTGATCTGAAGAATTTAAGGAAAGGTTTTAGAGTATACTTAGCATGAGGTAGTCATTACTAGTTGAACTAGCAAAACTCTTGGCTAGTCAAACTTGTTTCTTAGAAACAAGAATTCAGGAAGGAATTCAGGAATTCAACAAACAAGAAATTTTGCAACCTTAATTCCTACAAAGCCACTTGGATTTGTGGGATGGGAAGGATCAGCAACCAGCTTTATCCATGTTCACAATATTAGAGTGAACTATTTCTCATTTTTATGTACCACAGATATAGAGGGAGACTTTTTAAAATAAGCTAAAGATGCTGGTTGTAGGATAAGGGAGGTGTGGGAAATGTGTGGAGAACAGAAGGCTTAGCGTCCTGTTAGGCTGTTAATAACGTTAGAGGTGTTGTCAGTGAAACTACAATAGATGAATATGAAGCTGGACCAGACAATACCACATGGGGCTTTCTCAGCTGATCTGCTTTTGATATAGGAGAGATCTCCTCTGAAAATGGTAGTAAGTTGGCCTGAGACTCTGTGTACCTATATAGAAAGAAGCACTTCTGTTCTTAGTCCTAAGCAATGAGGGGGACCCCAAAGATGCAGATTTTTCCTAGACCTAAGGCCAATCTGGTGCTTTTGGTTTTCTTCTATTTACTCCTCTCTCTTCAGTGCTGACTTCACAAGCTGGTGGGGAGGGTGCTGACTGCAAAGTACTTAGCACTTTTTAAATGGAGAAGGTGTTCCATGAACTTAAAATGTCATTATTAAGAACTGTTTATTAGAAGCCAACACTATTTTGGTTGCTAAAAAAATTCTTGAAGGAAACAGGAAAAAAGATACATTTTGATCCTTAACCCAGATCTAACTTCCTCAATATTATTATGCAAGCCTAGATTTCCACAAAAGGAAGTGGAGAACTGATTGATGGCCTACTGGAATGGATTGATATAGTCAGGATATCACAAATATACCTTCCTACTCTCCTCCTCTGCTGAGCTCCATCTATTTTTTTTTTCTGGAATAGCTAGGAAAAAATGATTCAGCTCTCATGTCTAAATAAGTATGTGCTTCAGCATAACTTTTCTTTCACTATATCAGAAGACAAATGCTGTGCGCTCCATGTGTCCCCCTTCTCAGTCTCATCATTTGCCTTATTCTTTCCCAGCTTTTCCCAGCCACCCTCTACTCTCGACTTCAGCCTCCTCCACCAGGCACTTCTCTGCCTGTTTGTCCACCTTCTTGTTCTACCCAGCCTGTGCAATTCAAGGAGAAACAAGGAGAGTCCACATGCAGAGATAAAAAGCCAGAAAAGATGAGCAGTCATTTCTCAAGATGGAGATGGGCATTTGGAGTCCAAGAGAACATTATTCAGTGCAAGAAATATCTTGCCAGTGGTTTTTATGGGTTTCTTGAGTCCAAGATAAGCAAGAAGCCGTGCTGGGAACAAATGAAGGGCTGTCATATCGATTTGGGAGAATCAACAGGAGAAAGTTTCACACCAGGCAGTTCAGGAATATTAGCAGTTTGAAAGCAGGAGTATGTGGAAAGCACAGCTCCTCTCCTATACGTGGCAACCTGGCTGCATCTATCTGACAACAGGGTAACCCTCCAACTCCCTAGATGAATAGGTTTAGCAATGGTGCAGATACCCAAAAAACTATTTATGTTTGGTTTTGGAAAATAGTTGGGAGGCAAAGGAGAAGGCAGATAGAAAAGATTTTCCTTCCTAATTATGCTTTACTTAGAAATAATATTAAAATTAGCCTTACTTCCCCAAACACACATCAACTCAGGAACAAATAATGTATCAGGAAAAGTTAACTGAAGATTTCTTAAAATTTGTTAATGATAATCCTTAAATCAGATAATTAATCCAGAGATAATTAATGCATTATCTAGTATATAATATTTATGAGATTTCTTTATGGGCATCCAGGTGGCACAGACAATAGAGCACCAGACCCAGAGGCAAGAAAACCTGACTAAAAATCCAGCCTCAGATATTTACTAGCTATGGGATAGTGGGCAAGTCACTTAGCCCTGTTTACCTCATTTTTTTCATCTGTAAAATTAGCTGGAGAAGAAAATGACAAATCACTCCAGTATCTTTGCTAAAAAAAAAACCCAACGGGGTCACAAAGAGTCTGAAATTACTAAACAACAACAACAAATATAATAAATCTTAATGATCCTTTAGGATAACATACAAAGTCCTATCTCTTTAACATTTAAAGCACTTTACACTTACCTTTCTGAAAAGTCATTTAACTAAATTGTCTTTCTTGCCATATCCCAAATAAAAGCATGCATCTCCTATTCTATATCATGTGTAGAGGGCACTTCCTCCTCTCATTCACCTCTGAATACTTTCCTATAAGAATCAGTTCAAAAGGCTGATTTTAGAAACGCCTGGAAAGACTTAAAAGAGCTGATGCTAAGTGAAATGAGTAAAACCAAAAGAACATTTGTACACAGTAATAAAATTATGTGAACTTTAATGGACTTGGTTTTTTCAACAATGAGATAATTCAAAGCAATTCCAAGAGACTTGTGATAGTGCCATTCACATCTAGAGAGAAAACTTTGGAACTTGCATATGTATCAAAGCATAGTATTTTCACCTTTTGCTGTTGTTGCTTATTTGCATGTTTGTTGTTCCCTCCTTTCATCTGAATTTTGTTGCACAGCATCATGAAAATGAAAATATGGTTAGAAGAATTGCACATGTTTAACCTATACTGGATTGACTGCTGTCTAGAAGTATGGGGAGTGAGGAGGGAGGGAGAAAAATTTGGAACACAAGGTTTTACAAAGGTGAATGTTGACAACTATCTTTGCATGTATTTGGAAAAATAACAAGCTATTTAAAAATAAGAACCAGCTTAAGTATTATATCTATTTCTCTCAGTTGACCTCATTTGGGATTCTCTTGGCAAAAGTACTGGAATAGTTTGCCATTTCCTTCATATATATACATATATATATATATATATATATATATTTATAAATATAAAGAGGGAGAATGAGAGGAAGAATGCAAGAATAAGGGGGGAAAGGAGGAAAGAAAATTTAGGGGAGAGGGAAAGGGAGAGAGAATATATATATACTAATACCCAATCCCCAAGAATATGTAAACTCCTTGAAGGCAGAAGTTATTTTAATCTTGTCTTTGTTTAGCCATGATTAGCACAGTGCCTTGCAATGATAGATGTTTAATTAATGCTTGTTGAATTGAGTTAAACCTCACTGGGTACCAGATCATCTGGTCAGAGACTTTCAAGTGTCACCCTTACCTGGCAAATCCAAAGGTTTACATGTGAGAAATGGTAGGAAGCTTCATATAACCTTATGTACTGTGTTGTTCTTCACCTAGTCTAACAAGTGTCTTATAGAAGGTGAATCATTGACTCTTTTTTATTGTTTTCTAGAAAAATAGCCCTGACCATGGTGAATAACATGCAATTATCAAATTAAAATATGATATTGTGCTCCCTTCACCCAAAAGTGGCAGGAATATTGTCATGCTAATGACTTTTTTTCACCTGCTGAGCATAAGTACTGAGTAACCTACATGGGCATGTAATTACTGGGGAGTCATATGATATCTTTAAGTTCTCAGGAAGGTAAACACCAATGAAAATCAACAAGTAGCATCAGGGCTGAAGCAACTAGAGACAGAGACAATGAGAAGTGTCCACAACTTTAATTCATATCTCAGATTTAATTAGAAAGGTTTTTTTAAATATTCAAGGACGTTCACTGAAGTTAGAAACACACACACACACACACACACACACACACACACACACACACACACACACACACCCCAATCTTAGTCAGGCCAGGAGGACAGATGCAGAAACATTTCATATACAAAGCCTTTCTTGATCCATTCAGTTTATGGTGTCACTCTTCCTCATTCAACCCTGCAAAATATTAAAATATCTTACTTTATTTTGCATCCATAGTATCCCCAGAGTCATGGTGCACTTTTAAACTATCAAAGTGCTCTCATATAGCAGGCTGTTAATAAATGCTTGCTAATTGATACACCATAAAGAGAATTAGACTAAGAGCAAGGAGACCTGGTTTCTAATAGGAACTATTGAATCTCCCTGGGATAGTAAACTAATTGTTTACTCTTTCAGGGCCTATTTCTTCATCTGTAAAACAGAGCTAATAATCCTTCTCCTGTTCTTTCCAGTGAGGGTGAAGGAATAATTGAGAGAGCACTTACCTAACTCATAAGACTTTAACAAACTTGGTGATGTTCCCTTAAATGCATCAACCTCCCTCTTCTTCAGTATTTTCAATTGCTCTGATCTACTCTTCCATGCCACCTTTGCTAACTGTAAAGATAGTCACATTCTTTATTTTTTCCCCTTTCTTGAAAGTACTCAATTTTCAGGATCAGAAACTAGGAAGTTCCTTTATCTTCTATCACCCTTCATTCCATTTCTCCCTGTGTCTCCCTTCTTCCAAATCTATTCTTCATCCTCACTATGATGTATAAGCTCTTTACCCTTTGTATTTTTCTAAGACATATCATCCCTGTTTAGTTACAATATCCTTAATTCCCCATCTTGAACCAATTCAACATTTCATTTTTCTTCTAATTCCTTATTCCCTCAACCTATCCACATTTACTCCTTAGCAGATTCTTTAATCACTGTTTGATATCATCATCTCTCCTACTTTTGTTGGTTAGATTCCTTGAGAAAGCCATTTAAATCAGGAATCTCAACTTTTTATTTTATCCCTTTCTAGACTCTAAACTCTCTGCTATCTGCCTTTTGGCATCATCGTTTAATGGAAACTGTTCTCTCCAATTTACCAAATAATCTCCCAATTGCCTATCTAGTATCCTTTTTTTTTCCTAATGGTTGCTCTTTCTTGATCTCTCTGCATTCTTTGCCATTGTCGATCACCCTCTTCTGTAAATTATCTCTTTTTTATGTTTTTCATGACATTTCTAAATCCTGGTTCTCCTCAACCTGTAGGATATCTCCTTTCTTGGAGCTTTCTCTAGATTAAATCCACTAAAATCATATCCCCCAAATATCTTTCCTAGGTCCTCTTCTCTTCACCTTCTATATCACTTGGTAATCATAACAACTCTTATGAGTTCTACTTTCATCTCTATGCATATGATTTCCTGATTTAAATAGACAATCCTGTATTCCCACATCACTAATTGCCTTTGAACATCTTAAATTATAGACTATCTTGGTGACCCCCCCCCCAGGGACATCAGGCTAAAGGGTAAAGATATAAGTACTCACCAAATTCATAAGACTTCAGCAAACATGGTGATCCTCTCTTACATGCTCAATCACCCCACTTCCTCAATATGTTTAAATCCTCTGATATTCTCTTCCATTCCACTTTAACTATATACAAAGATAGTCACAATCTTGATTGTTTTCATTTCCTTAAATTCAACACATCTAAAACATGATCTTTACGATTCCCCAAATTCTTTCTTCTTCCGAACATCACCATTACTGTCAAGGATACCAACACCCTTACTGATACCCAGGCCTTTAATGTTTTTTTCTCAACTTTTGACTCTCAGATGTCCCATATATCCATATTTTCAAATCTTGTCATTTCTAGCGTTAGATAATCTTTTGTATATCATTCTCTCCACTTATTCTAGTACAGGAGCTCAAACACTCTGGCCCAGACTATTGAAATATCTGTATATATTATCTCTCTTTCTCAGATCTCTTCTGTTCTTTCAGCCATAAAAGGAATCATCCTAAAGTACAGATTTGAGCATGTTACCAGCACCCTAACTCTTACTCCAACTGTTACTTCCTGAATCAAATATTAAAAACCACTTGTCTTTGGCATTTCCTTCACAACCTGTCCTCTTCCTAACCTCTCTAGAAATATATTTACCTACTCCCTTCCTCATACTCTTATCATCCAGCTATAGTGTCCTTCTTGCTATTTTTCAAATTTGACTCGATCTCCTATTCCTTTGCCTTTGGATTGGTAATCCTCCATGCTTGGAATGCTTTTCCTAACTTTTCCCTGGTTTCCTTTAGGACTCACTTCAAATCCTACCTTCTAAAGGCAACTTTTCCTACTCTATCTTACTGCTCCCACTGCTAGTCTCTCCCCTCAAGAAGAACTTCCAATCAGACTGTATATATCTAATATGTATATAGTTGTTTCCCCATTGGAATGTGAAGTACTTGGGAACCAAGATTGTTTTTATCTCTATTTATATCCCTAGTGTACATGTAAATTTTTTGCTGATTTGTTGATCACTAAACTTCATCATCTTCTTTCTTTGAACCTACCATGATGTGTAACAAAGATAAAGTCCTGCAATTATGCTGACAGAATCAGCTAGAAATTACATTATTTAAATTCAACTGGACCCTCACTAAAGCAAGATAATCCTTTCTACTCCTCAACTGATTCTATTTCCCACTCTTCACAATGACTTTTTAAAATCTTCTCTCCTTAATCCTGAAATAGCACCAGTCTCTCCCGCTTTACCCTCTAAGCCAAGGTCTTTGCTTAATGCTTTATTAAGAAGTGGAAGACAAGACTTTCTGCTCATATCTTTTCTTCTCCCATTTATATACCACAATTGCCTGGCACTGCTTTTCACCATTTCTTCCTTTTTTCTAGTTTCTGGTTCCCTCACCAATTCAGCCATCTTCCTCATTAGGACCCATTAAAATGTGCTGTTAAACAGAAATAAAGAAAGTCCTGCAATTATGCTGACAGGATCCATTACAAACTTATGTTATCTAAACTCAACTGGACACTCACACCTTGTATCACACAACCACCACCTTAGTTAGCTTCTTGTCTGAATAATTTAAAAAGGTTCCTCTTTGGTCTTCCTGCCTCAATATATTCTCAACTCAACTAATAAAATGATTTTCTTAAAGCATAAGTCTACTTATTTTTCCCACTCACTCATTTATCCAACAAACACTAATGAATTATCATTGCCTAGACAAAAAGAAAATATAAACTCTAATATTTAAAATGTCTTAAACAACCTTGCTCCTTCCTATTTTTCCAGTCCTAGTTCGCGGTCCTCTTCAAACTTTGAGTTCCTGCTATAATAACCTATTTGCCATTCTGCTCATATGACATGCCATCTCCTGTATCCATGACTTTATATTATCTACCCATCATGCTTGAAATGAATTTACTCCTCACTTCCACCTCTTAGACTCTTAGGTTTCTTTTTAGACTTAAGTCAATCACCAAACCTTCCTTGGTCCCACCCATCTACTTACAATACAAATGTACCCACTTCCAAAAATACCTTGAACTCATTTTACATATACTTATTTGTGTGTGTACATATTTTTATTTATTCATATAAACTTATTTATATGTGTCTTACCCACTTGAATGGAAGCTCTTTGATTGAGGGGAAAGAGGATGTTTTATTTTTGTCTTCTTATTTTTGGCATTTACCACAGTACCTCCATAAAGTAAATACTTAATATATGTGTGTTGATTGATTCTTGACTTCTTTGGAAAAATCTAAAGCACTTTCTAAAGCTTTTACTTCAATTTAATTAGCAAACATCAACCAACACCTACTATAGACAAGGCCCTAGTTTGCATGATAGCAGGTTATGAAGATTAAAAAACAACACAATCCCAGCACTCAATGAGCTTGTTACAATTTAATTGTGGAGACAAGATACATAAATGGATGATACAAGACAGATTGCTGTTAAGTGTAAATGAGAGGTCAAAAAAATGTGTGATGAGAAAATTGAGGCAGAAAAAATCATTTTCAGCTGTGAAAGGGCTCAGGGAAAGCTTTATGGGTTCCGACTTTGTAGCAAGTGTTTCAATAGACAGGAGTGGAGATAGAGGAAGTTTACTCCTGGCGTGAGAAATAAAATGGGTAAGAGCACAGGATAGGGCATTTCCTCCGGGCCTGCTCTAAGATAGCAGCTCCTGTGAAGAAAGGGTCAGCTATCTCCACCTGCCAACTAATACCTGAGAGAGAGGCCGGAGGCAGCAAGTGTCAGCTAGGTCAGTTCCCACCACCATTTTGATCGGAAAACGCACTGTATAAAGTTTAAGGTGAGAAAAGGTTGGAAATACAGATTGGAATCAGATTGTGCAAGATCTTGAATATCAAGATTTGTTTGGTAAACAGTGGAGAAATGCTAAAAGTTTTAGAGTAGAGGAGTCTTGAGAAGATTATAACAAGATAATCATATGGTGTTCTGTATAAGTCATGAAAAAAAGTAAAGGAAATTGGATGAAAAGGCTAAAGTAGACATACAATTGTCATGTTAGGAAAAGTAGCAAAATTTTTCTAATTATATTTCCCGCCCCTTCATTCCGTTAGCACACACACACACACACACACACACACACTCACACACACACACTCTATTAGCATATACACAATCACACATACATACATATACTCATGTTAGTCATGCTGAAGGGAGAGTTGTGGCTAAACATCAGAAAATCGTTGACTAAAGCTGGGGACTTCCAAATGTGTTCAACTTTATTCTGAACTTCCAATTGCTTCCCTTTAGTCATTTTAAAATTGTTCCCCCTCCTCCCCACCCTTGGTCAGAATGAGTAGAATGAGTCAAATCCAAAAATATAAGGGTGATGAGAGGAAAAGTAGTTTCAAGCTATTCTTCTGTGAATGTCCTACCAAGTCTGCTTTCAAGTCTCACCACTATTATCTCCCATATAGGACCTTAACTAGAAGTGTCAATACTCTGTCTTTAAGGTATGAAAATGCAGTCTCACATTCCCTCACTCCACTCCATCTTGTTTTTCCTATCCTAGTTATCAAGTTAGGTATAGAGTAGTGAGAAAAATTTACCCAATCAGCCTGATCTTTAGGTTCAATCCTGTTTTCCTAACAAGACACTTAGCTCAAGGACCCATAAGCTCTGAATGTTTAGGCATCTCTGCGTGTCCAGAAGACTATGCATCTTTATCCTGAAGCAGAGATAAATTTGAGCTTATAGAATTAAGCTTTCTTACCTGTATAGTCATGTGCAGATATGAATGAATTTAATTGACCTATATCAGAATTCTAATCCTTGAATTATCTAGCCAAATAAGATAGAAATCCATAGATTTACTATGATATTTGGAGATAAATATTCAAAAACAAAGGTAAATCTATGAATATTAAATGGAAATGAAAATTATTTTTAAAATAGTTTTTTTCTATATTGTATTGTATACATATTTCAAAATATAACATTTTAAAAGCTTTAAATTTTATTGGGCAGAGTCTATCTAATGCAAATAATTAATTAAATTAGTATATTAAATGAGTAAGAAATTATCCTACATGATTTTCAATCATCATAAAAATCATAAACCTAGAAACCTTGGATAATTTAAATATTCATCTTTCTAGAGGTAAGGTTATGGACCAGATTACCTTTAGATACTCCTCCAAACTCTGGGTTCTCTAATGGTGAGAAATTCAACCTGCCCATGTGTATTTCATATGTCAAAACTTTCTCTGGTAAGCCTCTGGGATTTTGTTCAAAGATCCAGTCACAGTGTCCTTTCTCTTTTTAAGATGAACCTAGGCAAATTTATGCAGATGTGTCCCTTGAGAGACTAGGTACAAATTCCATTCACATCAACACATTTATTGAGTTCCTCCCAAGTACAAGTAATTGTTCTTTAATCCATATCTATGGCAGTGGTATCTCGAAATAATTGTTGGGAACATATGTAATTATTAAATATATATGTAGATGAATATATACACATATATATGTATTTATTATGTGTTATGATGTATAGAGACTTTGGGCAGTATGTGTGAATTTAAGAGAAAAAAAAATCATTTCCTCTGAATTGTCATGAAAGCACATTAGTAGCAGTACCACCTTCCCAGACCACTTCCAATTTCCTACCCAACTTTCCCAGCCATCATCTGAAGAAGCAACTCCTATGAAGAAGCACTCAATTATACTGGAGTGCCAAACAATTTTCACTCTTTGGAAAGGAATTTCAACATAATTGAAGTCTCAATGCACCATGAAGGAGAGATAGGAGACAGCCCATATTAGGACAAGGCCAACCACTATCACCAGCTCTGCCTTATCCTGAGAGAATCCAAATCTCTGAACCCAAGGACTTTCAAAATAGCAATCCTTCCAGCCCTGTGTCCACAGTCATTTTCCTAGGATTGAATGAAGAAGGAAAAAAAGTCTTTCCCTTAAATTTTCTGTTCATTTGGTCATCTCTTCCTCCTCTGATTGATGGCTTCCTGTACAATTTCAAAAGTTACACATTATGCTATAAGAACTCGACACAAACAGGCAGAAGTAGCACTTAGGTTAACATCTGTTCATTCTTGAATTATTGCAAAATAGAATTGTTTTCATTTTAAATACTGCTCAGTTGTTTGGTATAGATAAACTCTTGTTCATGTTGGTAATTCTTGAATATTTGAATAAACAAAAGTTTCACTTAAAAACCAACTTAATTTGGTAATTCAGGATATATTCTATTTTCTTTTTCAAATTTGCCATCCTTGATTTTACCGTTTCTCACTAGAAGGCTGTAGGGACCCTACTTAGATTGTGAACTTTGCAATTCTACCAAACTTTATAAGGTCCCAGATCCTGATTCCATGTTTTTTATGCTAATCTACAAAAAATTCTTCTCACTCTCCTCATTTTACTGATAAAGAAATTGAGGCACAAAGTAATGAGCTAGACTTACCAAGTAAATCAATCTTTCAAGCTCCTTGAAAAGTAACTAGCTCTCAAAATCAAGCTTATTTTTCCTAACAAGATACTTAGCCCAAGGATGTACAATCTTTGCATGTGCAAGTAAACAGAAAACCTACACGAATTTTTCCAATGTTCACACTCCAACCCTAGTGAAGGACCAACTTTTATTCTGGATCTTAGACAAATTCTCTGAGACTCCCAAAAAATATCAAGCTTCTACAAACTGACATTGTTACTGGCGTCATTACCCACTTACATAATCTCAGTTTCTTCTCAGCACCTACCACTTCCTTTTTAAAAATGTGGTGTTTTCTATAGTTGAACAGTGTGTTCCCAAAATCTGATTAAATGTCACTCAAGCTATATCTTCTTTTCTCCCAGGTCCTTTTCCCCTTCAGTCATCAAAATGGCGAACTGTGGCCTTCCTATCAGCCAGATGGGCAATCGTCCACAGAAAAGCTAGTGTCTCTAACAAGTTCCCCAAGTTTGCCTACAAATATGCTTTCAAAGCCTCTCTATTTTTGAATGGATAGAACTTCATAGAGGAAACTAAGAAGAAGAGGAAGGAGAAGAAGAGGGAAAAGAAGGATTATGCTTCCTTTTCTCATCCTGTCCTTTCCTCTCTTCCTTACCATATTCTACCCCAAGGCAGGGGACATGAACAAAAAGCAAAAATCTTTTAGCTCTTCATCCCTTTTGCATTCACAGCTTAATTGTGGAGATGGCAGACCTTACAGCAGAGGGGATCCACTGAGCTGCATTCCAGATGTTACCAACATGCTCACAAGGTAGGAGTCCTGTAAGATATTTGTGGCTTTGATTCCTCAGTAGAGGTTTTTGTTCTGTCATGTGGTGACATATGAATAGCTACTCATTTGCTCTTGTGTTTCCATGTCAGTGGCAATTATGGAGGGTTTGCTAGTTTATTGTACAATTTCAAAAGTTATAATCCCTGTACACTTCAGAGAAAGAAGGGGCCAGGGAAATTTTGCAAAGTAATGGGGGGTGGAATGGGAAATGGTAAAGGGAAAAAACTGAGGAACCAGTCCTTAATGATGAATAGAATTGGGTAAAAGAGAGAGATTACTAGGAATCAACACAGATCTTTTCAGGATCCAGAGGCTTCCCTGAAAATAGAGATGGGTGAGGAAAAGATAGATGAGTATGAGCAGGAGGTACCCTAACCTTGGGGCCTGAGCCAACTTAGCCACTCCCCCTTCCATATCTATAACCTTCAGAAATGCATCTACTTTCTAGTCGCAAATTTTGGTCCCCCAGTTTCTCCAGCTATGAAGTGAGGACAAAGTGACTTCCTGCCTCCTGGGAGGAAGGGTAAAAATTGACTGACATCTGCAAAGATGAAAGACAGTGAGTATGGAAAAGCAAAAAGTCATACTATGCCCACTAGCATGGAAAGTTTTCTTGTTCATCCATAAGCATCTCCTCTCTCTCTGTCTCTCTGTTTCTGTCTCTGTCCATATATATATATATACATATATATATATATATATATATATATATATATATATATATATATATATATATATATACAAATTCCTATCATAATTCCACATGCCACCAACTGAGGAGCATAAATATATGTTTAAATGGGCAGCAAATTCATAAAATACAGAGCATTTTAAATTTCATTTTGTCAACAAACCTGGCAATGGAAATACCAATTTGAACAGAAAATTCCTTCACACTCTTTTCCCAATCTAAGTTGAATACACTACAGATAGATGCTATTTTTCATTTTTAAATGTAAATTATTTTTCTTCTATAGCAGTAACCACTTTCCTTTATTCCCCCCCCCATTTCCTTCTGCCCTACCCTGACCCACATACATACTCTCTGCCTACTCTTCTTCTATTCTGTGAAAGAAAAACATCTCCTTGTCTCATGGATGCTTTCTCATTTAAAACTTGCTTCTTGGGAACTTCAAACCATTCTTCTGCAATTATTATAGTAAATCCTCTTATAAAACCAATATGATGAGGATGTTGGGAAGACACCCTGTTTATGGATAGCAGAAAAGCAAGCAAACATGGGAGCCCAAGACTGGTTATTAATGAGTTGAAGATGTAGGGATTTTGCATTGAGGTTTAATTTTATCTCTACTAGAATGTCCAGATTTCACATTCATAAGCTAACCCAAATAATAAATTAAGAAACAAAAATCAAATAGCATCAGGAATCAACCTCAAACCAGACACTCCTTGTCCCATCCTCCAAAACAGCATCTTGTGAATGAATAATCAATTAATCAATTAGCAATAAAGAACAGATTCAGCTCATTGTTTTGTCTTCCTTTTAGTCTCTAGTCAAGATGTTAAGTATTTGTTGAGTGCTTATACTATAACTGCCACTGTCCTGAAGCTGGGGATACATGTAAAGTAAATGACCCATTCCTTTGGGAAACTAATCAGGATGTTCCAAAGCTAAGGATTTCATATGTTTTCTTGCTTCTTGTCCCAAATCCTGCTATTGGGTGGCCTTCAGTGCCACTCCTTTCATTTGAGTCTTGTGAATCATCACATGGCTAGTCTTCCATTTAAAAAGCAAGAAGCTATAGTACCACAATGTGAGGGGACCTAAGGGCAGAAACTACAAACTGCAGGTATACAGAATAGTTATAGGTTCAGTTTTGTCCAATTTAAGAGATGAATCTTTGTTCTTAAGTCTTAGTTCCATTTGCTTCACTCCCATGGCTGGCAAGGCTATTTCTCTCCACCTCTGTTCTCTGCCAGTTATCTAGTTATTATTCACCAGGTTCAGGTAGAAACTGCTCTTTCTGACAGTAGCTTATAGCCTGAGATAGGTACTCTTCTCTTCACTGATTTCAAGGGCCAAAAATCTTCCTGCATCATTTTCCTCCCCTAGGCATCCAGCCTAAGTAATATCCACAAACTGCTTCCTCCATCTTCCTCCCTGTATAATATGAAACTCTTTATTTGCTTCTTTTCAGTCCTATTCCTGGTCAATTTTCTTTCTTTCACACTTTTCTGTATTCCTCCCCAGCAAGTATATCAGTAACAACTTGTTTTCCTTCCCCACCTCGACAGTTTTTCCTGTTTCTTGTTAATCCATTTCTGGCTCTTCCCAAATTAATGTTCGCAAGTATACACATGTGTATTCAATATTCTTAAGATAGCTCTCATCTATTTTTTAAAACACATAGCCAACATGTAATGGAGAATGGCTATTATTCACAGAAAGACAAATCAAATACACAGGAAACAAATAGAAAAATGCCTAAATGAGATAAAGTATATAAAACACTCTGCAATCCTTAAAACAATTCATATGTGCCAGCTATTATTATATTTACTAAGAGAATAGTTTAATATGCTATACAATCCATTGTTTCACAGTTTTAGAATATAAGTGCTATATGAATTTTAAAAAGAGAGAAATCAGCAGGAAACAAAAGCATTGGTAAAGGTTATATGTTGGGTGTGGCACTTGATGTGGATATTAAAGCATCTATAGATTTAACTACATGGACAAAAAGGATGGAGGTGATATGAGTTAAGAGGCTGCCAGAGGTGAAGATCCCATATAGCATGTGGGGGGACAGTAAAAAATAAACTAATTAATTTGGGGCCAACAATCAAACTGTTTTTTTTTTCAATCCAATAGGTATTTATTCAGTACTTACTATATATAAAGGCAAAAAGGAAACTATCCAGTCAGTTTCTCTGACTTCCTTTATTTAGCTTCCAGCTAAAATCATACTTTTGACAGATAGCCTTTCCTGTTCTCCTTTAATTCTAATATTTTCTCTGTGTTGATTACCTGAAATTTATTTGGTATGTGGCTTTTTGTATGTAGTTGTTCACAGGTGGCCTTCTCCCTTAGGCTCCTTGAGGACAGGACTGTCTGTTCCTTTCTTTGTATCCCTATTACTTAGCACAATGCCTGGCACATAATACACACTGAATAAATGTTTATTGACTGAATAAATGATTTTTTTGTATTTTAATGAGAGGAACAGGTATATTTTCATAAACATGTACATTATGAGAAAAATGGAAGAAAAGGAGACCACTGATGACTAGATAGATGGAGTAGGGCTTCATCAAGGAAAAAACTTGAACTGAGTCTTCAAGGAAATCAAAGATTCTGGGCAGCCAAGATTAGAAGGTAGTGTATTCTAAAAATAGATTTATGTGAATGGATAAAGTTAGGAGATGAAACCCGAGTTCAAGTCTAAAAGTCCAATCTGAATAAAATATGGAAAAAGTAAAAGGGTAGCGTGTGATATGCTCCCACAAAAGTCCCCTCTCCTATCTGTAGCCTTGGGTTTCCTGATCTATAAAATGGAGATGAAAATAACTTCTGTGTTATAGGGTTATTGTGAGGATCAAATGAGCTAACATATAAAATACTTTGCAAACCTTAATGTATTACATAAATGTTTTTATTTTTATTATTGTCCTTATAATTACATAGTTATAGAATGTCTGAAATATCAGCCTAAGTAATTTATATTTTTTCCTGTGGGAGATTAACAAAAACTTTCAGAACTTTACAAGGAAGATGACATAGAAACAAAAGATTCTATGAAAGATTGTTCTGACAGAATGCAGGGAAGATTAGAAGTCAAGCGATTAAGAAAGAAGCCATTATAATAATCCAAAGAAAGGGAGATAAAGAAGGGTTATATTATAGATGGCAGATAAATGACTTGGTGGACAGAGCCCTGGGCCTGGGACCTGAATTCAAATTTAGCTTCAGAACCTTACTAGCTATGGGTCACTGAGCAAACCAGTTAAACTCTTTGCTCTTTCCATTATAGAATGAAATGGCAATAAAAAAAAAGAATGAAATGGCAAACCACTCCAGTATCTTTGCCAAGAAAACCCCATAGACAGTATGAAGAATTGGACATGACTGAACAATATTATAGATGGTCCTCATTTTCTCTTTTAAGTTTCAAATAAAGATATTTACTGAAAAGATGGGGAAGATAGATGAAGCACTGACAAGGAAATAATAAGAGAAGCTTTAGAAAAGTCATTGAACAAAAGAAACTATACAGTCAATAAGAGAATTATTTTTGCCACATATGAGTAAGAACTGAGTTGAGATTTGAAAACAGGCATTTCTAACAGATCCCTTCTAAGCAAGGAGAAGCAGCTTTCTCCAGAAATATGAGAAGTTAGAGCCAAGAAGGCAGATTGTAGGAATAGTTCAGAGTAAGAGACTAGAAAGAGGAGTGGGGAGAAGGAATTAAGCTTAGATGAATTGGACAAGTAGAGAAGAGAAAACTAAAGGCTGAAGTAATAAACTGAGAGGAAAGTGATGAATAGAAGGATTAAAGATTGTAGTGAGGATCAAGAGTAGGTATAGAAGAACTTGGAGAGAGGGAGGGATGTAAGGGCAAAATACTATGGTTATAAAGGGGAAATTCTGAGTTCAAAATCAAAAAATAACCACAAGCATGACTGATGTTGAGTCAAAAAATAAAATGCAATTTTATCCATATTAAGAAATTATAGGTACCAAAATGAAAGTTATAGTCCCACTGACTTTTCTACATGTCTGGAGAATTATGTTCACTTTTGAGCAGTACATATTAGGAAGGCCATTTAGAAAGTAGAAAACATTAAGAGATGGTCAAGTAGAATGGTAGAAAACTTCAAGAACATCAGTTAATGCTGATAGAACTGTTAAACACTGAGAAAGAAAACCTGGTGATTATCTTCCAAGTAGTTGAACGATAAGTGTTTAAAGTATTTAAATGTCTATCATCCTCTTTTCATCTAGAAGGTATAATGGATGGATATTTGGACTTGGATTCAGGAAGGCTTATTTTTCATGAGTTCAAATCCATCCTCAGATTCTTATAAGCTTGATGATGCTGGGACAGTCACTTAACTCTGTTTACTTCAGTTCCTCATCTATAAAATTAGCTAGAGAAGAAAATGGCAAACCATTGCAGTATCTTTGCCAACAAAATACTCAAAAGAGGTCACAGAGTCAGACATTACTTTAATGATAGAACACCATCTTCTTTTCCCTAAAAAGGAATTAAATAGGTTTTTTTAATTTCCCAGATGATAAACTGGGAGCAATGGACAAGATCTACAAAGAGGCAAATTTAGGTTTAAGGTAAGAACAAAATATCCTAATGATTAGACTTCTCAGAAAAATGATCTAAGGGTTAAAGTTTATCCTTCATCGAAGCTCTTTAGGCAAAGACTTTATGATCATTTTCTGGATGTGTTGGAGGGGTATTCTCACTGAAAACATGAATGAGAATTGATGGCTTCTGAGTCTCTTCCAGACTTGAAATGATATGATTAGGATAAGATGGTGGCAGTAAGAATGGAAAGGAAACATGTTTAGGAAAAAGACTCAGTAAGACTTGATGTTTAGTGATGTTTAAAAGAGAAGGAATGGGGTCAATTTCTTGGTGTCCCAAAGCTTTCCATCTAAAGTAAGAGCATAGCACTGGAATGGTTTCCAAAGCCAGAAAGGAATATAGTATACAGAAGGAATGAAATGGAATATTAGGCATATGAACCCTCTTCAGGGACATGCAGAGAGAGGGGGGGGGAGGAAGGAGAAAGAAAAGAAAGGGAGAGAAAGGGAGGAAGAAAAGAGAGAGAGAGAGAGAGAGAGAGAGAGAGAGAGAGAGAGAGAGAGAGAGAGAGAGAGAGAGAGAGAAACCAGGAGATAGAAACCAGGAGATAGAGAGGAGAGAGACGGACAGACAGACAGAGACACAGAGAGACAGAGAAAGACAGAGAGAGAAGAGACAGAGACAGACAGATAGACAGAGAAAGAGAGAGTGGAAGAGATCTGTAGTGTTTGGTTCCCTCTATGACTCTCATGACATAGCACTGGAATCCCAGGAACTGAACAGAAGAGATCTCTGTACTCTGATCATCACCATTTAAAAAAAAAGTCACTCTGCTATCATATTTCTAGGAAAACATGGAAAAATTGGTAGGAAAGGGAGGTTAAGAGAAAAACATGAAAAACTATCAAGTCAAACTAGTCCTCAGCTACCAAAAAACATAGAAGGTGTGAACTCTTATTAAAAGTTGAAAAGTTTAAACTTGATTCCAGAAGCCAGATGATGGAATTTGCCTTCTGTCTCTCAGTAAAAAGGTAGAGAACTAAGGATACAGAATATTGCCTGCACAGTCAAAAGTTTTCATTGTGTTAGTGTTTTTCTTCATTGTTTTCTTTATTAAAAGGAAGGGTTCAGCAGGAATAATTGTTTATCCAGATGTGACTCTGCTGCAAAAACCAATAATTAACAAAATTTATTTTTGTGAATACTCACTCCAAAAATAAAGCTAAGACAAACTTCCTTTCTGACTTTCTTCCTTTCTGGCTTTCTTTCTTTCTTCCTTCCTTTGTTCCTTCCTTCCTTCCTTCCTTCCTTCCTTCCTTCCTTCCTTCCTTCCTTCCTTCCTTCCTTCCTTTCTCTTTCTTTCTCTTTCTTTCTTTGTCTTTCTTTCTTTCTTCATTTATTTCACTTTCTTTCTTTCCTCTCTTCTTTCGTTCCTTCATTTTTCCTTCTTTCTTTCTTCCTTTTTTCTTTTTCTTTCTTTCTTCCTTCCTTCCTTCTGTTCTCTCTTTTTCCTCAAATATATTGGTGAAAAGCAAACAAATAATTAGACCTAAATAATTCATATTCATGGCTAATATGTACATAGCTGATTCACTATGTCATTAGCATAGAGAACTCTCAAATGAGTAGGCTTATTCTATTTTCAAGTCAGGTGAGCACCTTCTCTGCAATATGCAGCCTTACAAACTTGCCTCAGACATTGAAAAGGTAAATGACTTGCTCAGGATCTCACAGTTAGTGTGTTTCAGAGGCAATACTTGAACCCTGGTCTCCTTTCTCTATATCTATATCCACTATATCATGCTGCTACTCAAGATTTGACCTATTATATATAATATATTTAATTATATGTGATATTATATATCTGTGTATATGTATATATGTGCATGTGTGTATGTAGCCTTATTTGATTCTAAAACAAGAGTACTTTCCATGCTTATCTTAAAGATTTGTAAAATGAAGAACTAAGAATTTAAATAATTTGTTCAAGGTTACCCTTCAAATAAATTACAGAGCAAATATTCTTGTTCCAAGTCCAATGTTTTTTTCCCATTATAACATACAGACTCTCTTCCTTATGAGCAGGAGGTATCAAAAGAAGCCCTTCCTCACAGCCTGTCTCCATTGGTTTGGGTCTATTTACTTCTGGAAGGGAACAGGAAGAATAAAATGAGTTTTGAAGGTCCTTTCTAATGACCAGATGCGGTGTTTGGGGACAGAATATAGCTTCTGTGTTTCGTCACCTTGTTCAAACTCTCAATTAAGACCCACAAATAATGAATAGTCTTTCGATGTCTCTCTGGCTAACCATCACAGTCTCAGAGGGCAAATGACATACCACCTGTCATCACAAGGAAAAAAAACTCATTGCTGATCCTTGTGTCAAACAAGCTGCAGAGAGCTGTACCACACTCAGATGTGCTATAGCATTCCCTCTCCTAGAGTAATTAGATTCTCTATATGCTACAACACCTTTGCCCTCATGGGCTCTCAATGACATTGGGGAGAGAGAACCCCCAATTCATCATCCCCTCCCCAAAGCCCAGAAAAGATTACCTGGCTGAGTGGACTTGCTTGGGTGATCAAGTCCAATGTCTGGGGGCATT